>NW_026111899.1:15000-90000 GCF_024679095.1 Eriocheir sinensis
CACTTGGCCGTTATTGGGTTCACAGTAAATTATTTCCAACACACTGAACATTTAACACACAATTTGTCTTTGAGTACAAACACTAATTAATAGCCATGATCGGTAATGTTACGAATTCTCTCAATTTCGGTTTGAAGTACTACACAACACTGGTCATTCACTGAGTGGTTGATTTCAGGCTTCTTGTACCTCACACAATCCTTCAACGCAATCCTTCGATTTGTGATCGTCAGTGCATTTGAAACATTTTCGGGCGTTTCCATTGCTCTTAACAGTACAGTTGACCTCAAAATGGCCGTATCTCTGACAATGATAGCATCTAATTGCACGGAATCTGTCTCTCCCTGTTTATATTCTCCATTCTAATTTCAACTTGTCATGATTCTTGTGAGTCAGCTCTCTCACAGTTGGATCACTCCTCACAATGTAGTGCATTGTGCCGCCAGCTGCAGGCTTACTAAAAACAGCTCAATCTTATTCTCAACACCCTCAGTTGTGTGTAAGATCTCATTGCGGTCTAAGATGGACTCCTTTATTTTTTCCTTGGACTCCTCATTTTCAACATTGCATATCATTATCTCTGGTTTCATCTTTCCAACACTCTTGGTACTAAGACACCAATTGTTGAGCAGCCTCATCCCTTGTGTTCTCATTGTCAGAGTTCATGACAATATTACCTCCATTTGTGAATCTTGAATCAGTTATGTGAATGCCATTCAATGCCTGGGAGACTTCATCCTTCATATCTGTTGCCTTCTTTTCCTGGTTAGAAGCTTCCACAACAAGAGATTCTTCCTGACTTCCCTGTCTCTCTTCGCCACCTCAGCCCAACTAAGATTTGCCTTGTCTGCACGAACCGCGTCAGCAACTGATCCCAGCTCCTCCTGCACCTTCTCAGCCCTTGCTTCAACCTCATCGATCCCTAACACTAGATATATCTTTAGATAATTCTTGGTTGAATTCATCCATTTTTACCACAATGCTGGTAGCCAGAGATGCGTTATGGAGGCATGGGGTGCAAATGCAGTTAATTTTATGTATATTGCTTAATTCCAGACAAATGAGCACACTCCACATGACACCATTCAGGACACAAAGAGCATCCAATCCACTTCTCGCCTGTGAAATCCTCACAAACGAAACACAAAACTTATGTGTTTTCCTCGATCTTAGTCATTTGTACTGGGTGGGGTAGGGTGACATGATCACTTGACAGTAGCCTCGAATTTTAGGGTTAATTAATTTATTCTACTGGCTCTGTGTGCGCTATGAATTATATAAATACAACGTATTATTATATTATTTCACAATATTCCAATACAACGCCCCCTAGCCCTCTCAACTGAACCAAATCGCTTAAATTTCGCTCACTGCCCACCCCCCAATACATTTAACAGACTGAAAACTGGGCCCCCACAACATGCTGTGCCCAGGACCCCAAAACTCTAAATCCGGCCCTGTGAGTGTGTGTGTGTGGGTGTGTGTGTGTGTGGGTGTGTGTGTGTGTGTGTGGGTAAGATTCTAAAAACACATAAGCACTCCACACACACACACACACACACACACACACACACACTCACCTAGCAACAGCTGTATATATACAGAGAGAGAGAGTTACTGAATATTATTTTAGTGTTATGTTATCATGAGTTCTCTCTCTCTCTCTCTCTCTCTCTCTCTCTCTCTCTCTCTATATATATATATATATATATATATATATGTGAAACACGTTGAAACAACTCGTACCAAGTAACAAAAACACAACCTGTCCACTACTCTTAGAAGACGAAAAAACAATCAGTGATGAAATTAATAGATTTAATAGATATTTTGCAAATGTTGGGAAAGAAACTTTTGATAAATCACACCAAAACGTATTAAATCATGACAATGAATCACAACTCAATGCATGTGACACCATAAACCCAACATGTGATATGTTAAGACCTCAACCACCTGACTCCCAGACTATTATACTAGTACTGAAACAACTTAAAAACTCTTCCGCACTTGGCTCAGATGGCATTCCAACGCGCTTCTTAAAAGAATCTTTGCCAGTTATAATAACGTACTTAACATGCATTATAAATACCTCAATAACAACTGGAACATTCCCGTTACCATGGAAACACTAATTAGCAGTCCATATTTTAAAATGCGGAGATACAAACGACCCAAAAGACTATAGACCAATATCACTTCTGCCCATTGTCTCTAAAATCCTGGAGAAAGTTGTAACAGGTCAGCTAATCCAACATCTTGAAGGAAACCATCTCCTTAATAACACACAACACGGCTTTAGAGCTGCACTGTCTAGTGAAAGCGCTCTACTAACACTATCCAATAAACTTTATAAGAACATTGATAAAGGTAACATATCCTTAGTTACTTTGTGCGATTTGTCAAAAGCATTTGACGGTGTCAATCATCAAATATTACTGAACAAGCTAAAGGAACTGAGAATAGATACATTTTGGTTTAGTGATTACCTTCGTGACAGAACTCAGTCTGTCCGTATCAACAAACATATTTCAGATAAATTAGACGTCTCCTATGGAGTTCCTCAAGGATAAGTGCTCGGGCCTATCTTATTTTTAATGTACGTAAATGACCTCTCACAATACGTCTCCGATTGCCTCGTCATCCAGTACGCGGATGACACACAGTTCATACACACGGGAAACATAGACAGAATTCAAGACCTAATTCGCAGAGGAGAGGAAACTTTATTAAAATCGAAAAGATATTTCCAATTAAATGGCTTAATGTTAAACACAAAGAAAACCCAGTGCATGTTTATTGGAAGTCGGGGAATGACATCCCAGATCCCACAAAATATCCACCTACAGGTTGATGATAGTAACATCATCCCAGCACCTCCCTGAAGAACTTGGGTGTATATTTTGACGCTCACTTGACTTTTGATCCGCACATAAACAAAATAAGTAGTAAGATTTTTAGTACCATTATGTACATAAATCGTATAAAAGAGAACTTTAGCAAAAAGACAAGAATTACAGCTGTACAATCACTTGTATTAAGCATAATTAATTATGGAATAAAAATATGGGGCACCGCTAATAAAACACACATGCAACAAATTCAAAAATTGCAAAACTATGCTGCAAAGGTTGCACTGGGTGGCGGCGCCAAATGTGACCATGTGACGCCATTCTCAAAGGAACTCGGTTGGCTGAAGGTAAACAAAAAATACGAGTACGAACTAGGCGTAATGACCTATAACATCATAAAGGGAAACGTACCGAGCTATTTGTTTTATTTGCCATATGTGAGTGACATGAGCACTGTTCCTACCAGACAGCAGCATCAGCTGCACGTCCCCAAAGCACGCACCAATACAGGGGCAAGATCCATGCTTGTGGCTGCACCAACACTCTGGAACAGCCTCCCTCTCGCGATTAGGAATGAACAATCTTTACCATCTTTTAAGAAGCAATTGCACCAATATCTTTTTAGTGACCAGTTCAATATGTAGTCTTTTTTAGTCTTTTATTAATGTATTTTAATATATTTTATTTCTCTTTTAATTTTAATATTTTTATTGCACATCTATTCTAAAATTAGACCCCTTGCCGTAGATAAAGGCAGGACAGGATGTAGCTACTATGTACTTATATACTCATGTGCTTTATTGTATAAATGTGAAGAATAACCATTGGAAAATGGAATAAACTTCTGAATCTGAATCTGAATCTGAATCTGAATCTCTCTCTCTCTCTCTCTCTCTCTCTCTCTCTCTCTCTCTCTCTCTCTCTCTCTTAATTAACACTCACCTGCTAGTTTGTCTCACCTCGGCAACTCATCTCGCTCATTAAGTCATCTCCGTAATTAAGGTAAACTTGCTGCCTTGCCTCCTCCTCCTCCTCCTCCTCTTCCTCCTCTTCCTCCTCCTCCTCCTTCTCCTCCTCTTCTTCTCTTCATTTTACTTCTCTTCCTTTTATCCTTACGTTTACCTTTCCTCTCTGCTCCTATTCATCCTCTTTCCTTTGCAGTTTCTCTTCCTCTTCTTCGTATCTTCATCCATATCCTCTCCCCTCATCCTTCCTATTCCCTTAGTGTCCTCACGTCATCCTTCCCCTCTGCCCTTTAAGACAACCTAACCTTTCCTATCTCCAGCTGATCCTACCGGGCTTTCCTCCCTCTCCCCTCTTCCTCCTCCTCCTCCTCCTTCTCCTCGTCCTGTATTCCTTACCCCTCTCATATCCACATCCTCATCCTGATCTACCCAAAACCCTTTCACTGCACTTATTATGGCACTAAACCCTCCATTTCTCCTTTCAACCTGACGAGTTTCCTTCCTTCTCCTCCTCCTCCTTCCTCTCTGAGACCAAAGCGAGAACGAAGAGGAGGAGGAGGTGAGGCAGGAACGTGTGGGGCCGCAGCAGCGTGATGTGTCGTGTTGGTGCACAATTTTCCCAGGTTGTGTGTGTGTGTGTGTGTGTGTGTGTGTGTGTGTGTGTGTGTGTGTGTGTGTGTGTGTGTGTGTGTGTGTGTGTGTGTGTGTGTGTGTGTGTGTGTGTGTGTGTGTGTGTGTGTGTGTGTGTGTGTGTGTGTGTGTGTGTGTGTGTGTGTGTGTGTGTGTGTGTGTGTGTGTGTGTGTGTGTGTGTGTGTGTGTGTGTGTGTGTGTGTGTGTGTGTGTGTGTGTGTGTGTGTGTGTGTGTGTGTGTGTGTGTGTGTGTGTGTCAACTGTGTGTCGTGTGTGTGTGAGGTGATGTGTTGAATCGAGCCCTATGTGTGTACCAGAGAGAGAATGGTCACCACCCAATCACCGAAACCAAGAGCCTCGGGGGTCGTCTTGCTCAGCCTGGGGGGCGAGCGGCATCCCTGATCGCCTCGTGGTACCGGGAGGAGCGGGAGCTCCTCGGCAGGGAGAGTGACAGCACACCGATAAAACTCGTCGAGAAATCCGTTGTGCTGCTCAAGGCAGGAAGGTTCAAACCTGCTAAGAAAGCAGGGCGAGATCTTTTGTCGCCCAGCTTACCCTTGGAAGGTGCGCGCGATCTGAAAATTAGAAGCCACGGTCAGAAACCTTCGCTGGTCCGACCCGTTGTGGTTACCAACGATCGGCAAGGAATGTGTGGGAGGTCTTCTCCCCCCGCACCTGGCAGCTTTGTGCTGTACGAAAATAACAAAGAGACAGTAAAAACTGTCAGACTAGTGGGAGGAGATTATGCGTGGCTCAAAGAAGGCGGTAAATTGGTGTGCCTTGCACAGCCCACAGTTCAGTCCGCGTGGGCCGCTGAAGACCAGGAGCAGCTAAGGCTGCAGACGCAGGTTCTCCTGTATGGTTTCCTGCGCAGTCACTGCCATGACGCTCCCCGGAGGGTGTGCACGCCAGCCTGGCTCCTCATGCGCCTCTTCCAGTGTCACTGTTTGGCAGCCAACGTCCCTGTGGCCGAGGTGCTTGCCTCAGCGGTGGCGGGCTGCATAGAAAAGTGCCTCGTCGAGAAGTACAAGTGCACGTTGATGAACGGCCAGATTTGTGTTGGGCATGGGTGTGTATAGCGACTCACCGCTGCACACACTGTGGGCCAGCACGGCAGTGGTTGTTGAGGACAGAAAACCCAACCATGCACCTACGATGAGGCCCAAGAACGCCTTCTCGAGGTGGGGCTTGGTTCTCCCGCATGAGGCCATGAGCAGTATTCGACTGTTCACGCCTGACGCTGGAGAGAAAGCCACCACTGGGAAGTTTGTGGTGAGGGCGGAGGCCAGGAAGTTGCAGCAGGAATACTGTTGCGGTTCTCGAGACCTGAATAGGATGGAGTTAGGCCACGTGACGTGCAAAGGGAACCGCGGCATCAACACCGCCCGGCCGCAGTGCAGGATCATGCCTCCGGGTCGCAAGGCCAAGCAGGAGTACCAGTACGAAAGAGTGGTGCGGCGTCCCACTCCCCTGCTGACTCGTGACCACCTCGGCGCCGCCATCCAGCGGCGAGGCTTCGCTGCCGCGCAGTCAGAAGCTCCACCTCATGAGGAGCGCCAAGCTGCACACCAGCTACTCCAGCGGCAAGGACGGCGAAACATTTCATTAAGGTGGGAAGGGACGCTCGTAAACATGATCTGTATCGATCACTACCTCGTGAACAGCCTGCGTGCTGGCCTTGATATTTCGGCCGTGTCCACTCAGTGACGGGGTCGCCTCCACTTCATGACGCAGCGCTGTGGCCTCAGTATTTCGGTATTAGAGATGTCCGTTCCGTCGCGGATGTTGATTTTACGTTGTAAGGATGCTGTTTGATATGTTTCATTTGCGACTGATATGTTTCCTTTTTAGATGATGTGTTGTGATATGTTTCCTTGCCATGTAATGTCGTGTGATATGTTTCCTTGCCTTGTAATGTCGTGTGATATGTTTCCTTGCCATGTAATGTCGTGTGATATGTTTTCTTTTCATGTAATGTCGTGTGATATGTTTTCTTTTCATGTAATGTCGTGTGATATGTTTTATTTTCATGTAATGTGGTGTGATATGTTTTATTTTCATGTAATGTCGTGTGATATGTTTCCTTGCCATGTAATGTCGTGTGATATGTTTTCTTTTCATGTAATGTCGTGTGATATGTTTTCTTTTCATGTAATGTCGTGTGATATGTTTTCTTTTCATGTAATGTCGTGTGATATGTTTTCTTTTCATGTAATGTGGTGTGATATATTTCATTTCCATATAATGTCGTGTGATATGTTTTCTTTTCATGTAATGTCGTGTGATATGTTTTCTTTTCATGTAATGTCGTGTGATATATTTCATTTCCATATAATGTCGTGTGATATGTTTTCCTTGCATGTAATGTCGTGTGATATGTTTCCTTGCCATGTAATGTCGTGTGATATGTTTTCTTTTCATGTAATGTGGTGTGATATATTTCATTTCCATATAATGTCGTGTGATATGTTTCATTTCCATGTAATGTCGTGTGATATGTTTTCTTTTCATGTAATGTGGTGTGATATGTTTTATTTCCATGTAATGTCGTGTGATATGTTTTCTTTTCATATAAAGTCGTGTGATATGTTTTCTTTTCATGTAATGTCGTGTGATATGTTTTCTTTCCATGTAATGTCGTGTGATATGTTTTCTTTTCATGTAATGTCGTGTGATATGTTTTATTTTCATGTAATGTCGTGTGATATGTTTTCTTTTCATGTAATGTCGTGTGATATGTTTTCTTTTCATGTAATGTCGTGTGATATGTTTTCTTTTCATGTAATGTGGTGTGATATGTTTTATTTCCATGTAATGTCGTGTGATATGTTTTCTTTTCATGTAATGTCGTGTGATATGTTTCATTTCCATGTAATGTCGTGTGATATGTTTTCTTTTCATGTAATGTCGTGTGATATGTTTTCTTTTCATGTAATGTCGTGTGATATGTTTCATTTCTTATAATGTCGTGTGATATGTTTTTTTTCCATATAATGTCGTGTGATATGTTTTCTTTCCATGTAATGTCGTGTGATATGTTTTCTTTTCATGTAATGTCGTGTGATATGTTTTCTTTTCATGTAATGTCGTGTGATATGTTTTCTTTTCATGTAATGTCGTGTGATATGTTTCTTTTCATGTAATGTCGTGTGATATGTTTACTTTACATATAATGTCGTGTGATATGTTTTCTTTTCATGTAATGTCGTGTGATATGTTTTATTTCCATGTAATGTCGTGTGATATGTTTTCTTTTCATGTAATGTCGTGTGATATGTTTTCTTTTCATGTAATGTCGTGTGATATGTTTTCTTTTCATATAATGTCGTGTGATATGTTTTCTTTTCATATAATGTCGTGTGATATGTTTCTTTTCATGTAATGTCGTGTGATATGTTTTCTTTTCATATAATGTCGTGTGATATGTTTTCTTTTCATGTAATGTCGTGTGATATGTTTTCTTTTCATGTAATGTCGTGTGATATGTTTTCTTTTCATGTAATGTCGTGTGATATGTTTTCTTTTCATATAATGTCGTGTGATATGTTTTCTTTTCATATAATGTCGTGTGATATGTTTTCTTTTCATATAATGTCGTGTGATATGTTTTCTTTTCATATAATGTCGTGTGATATGTTTTCTTTTCATATAATGTCGTGTGATATGTTTCTTTTTCATATAATGTCGTGTGATATGTTTTCTTTTCATATAATGTCGTGTGATATGTTTTCTTTTCATATAATGTCGTGTGATATGTTTTCTTTTCATGTAATGTCGTGTGATATGTTTTCTTTTCATATAATGTCGTGTGATATGTTTTCTTTTCATATAATGTCGTGTGATATGTTTTCTTTTCATGTAATGTCGTGTGATATGTTTTCTTTTCATATAATGTCGTGTGATATGTTTTCTTTTCATATAATGTCGTGTGATATGTTTTCTTTTCATGTAATGTCGTGTGATATGTTTTCTTTTCATATAATGTCGTGTGATATGTTTCTTTTCATGTAATGTCGTGTGCTATGTTTCTTTTCATGTAATGTCGTGTGATATGTTTTCTTTTCATATAATGTCGTGTGATATGTTTTCTTTTCATGTAATGTCGTGTGATATGTTTCTTTTCATGTAATGTCGTGTGATATGTTTTCTTTTCATATAATGTCGTGTGATATGTTTTCTTTTCATATAATGTCGTGTGATATGTTTTCTTTTCATGTAATGTCGTGTGATATGTTTCTTTTTCATGTAATGTCGTGTGATATGTTTCTTTTTCATGTAATGTCGTGTGATATGTTTCTTTTCATATAATGTCGTGTGATATGTTTCTTTTCATATAATGTCGTGTGATATGTTTTCTTTTCATATAATGTCGTGTGATATGTTTCTTTTCATATAATGTCGTGTGATATGTTTTCTTTTCATATAATGTCGTGTGATATGTTTCTTTTCATATAATGTCGTGTGATATGTTTTCTTTTCATGTAATGTCGTGTGATATGTTTTCTTTTCATGTAATGTCGTGTGATATGTTTTCTTTTCATGTAATGTCGTGTGATATGTTTTCTTTTCATGTAATGTCGTGTGATATGTTTCATTTTCATATAATGTCGTGTGATATGTTTTCTTTTCATATAATGTCGTGTGATATGTTTCATTTTCATATAATGTCGTGTGATATGTTTTCTTTTCATGTAATGTCGTGTGATATGTTTCATTTCCATATAATGTCGTGTGATATGTTTTCTTTTCATGTAATGTCGTGTGATATGTTTCATTTCCATATAATGTCGTGTGATATGTTTTCTTTTCATGTAATGTCGTGTGATATGTTTTCTTTTCATATAATGTCGTGTGATATGTTTCATTTCCATATAATGTCGTGTGATATGTTTTCTTTTCATGTAATGTCGTGTGATATGTTTCATTTCCATATAATGTCGTGTGATATGTTTTCTTTTCATGTAATGTCGTGTGATATGTTTCATTTTCATATAATGTCGTGTGATATGTTTTCTTTTCATGTAATGTCGTGTGATATGTTTCATTTCCATATAATGTCGTGTGATATGTTTCATTTTCATGTAATGTCGTGTGATATGTTTTCTTTTCATGTAATGTCGTGTGATATGTTTTCTTTTCATATAATGTCGTGTGATATGTTTTCTTTTCATGTAATGTCGTGTGATATGTTTTTTTTTCATATAATGTCGTGTGATACGTTTTTTTTTCATATAATGTCGTGTGATATGTTTACTTTTCATATAATGTCGTGTGATATGTTTTCTTTTCATGTAATGTCGTGTGATATGTTTTCTTTTCATATAATGACGTGTGATATGATTTCTTTTCATATAATGTCGTGTGATATGTTTTCTTTTCATTTAATGTCGTGTGATATGTTTTATTTTAATATAATGTCGTGTGATATGTTTTCTTTTCATTTAATGTCGTGTGATATGTTTCATTTTCATATAATGTCGTGTGATATGTTTTCTTTTCATATAATGTCGTGTGATATGTTTTCTTTTCATATAATGTCGTGTGATATGTTTTCTTTTCATGTAATGTCGTGTGATATGTTTCATTTTCATATAATGTCGTGTGATATGTTTTCTTTTCATGTAATGTCGTGTGATATGTTTCATTTCCATATAATGTCGTGTGATATGTTTTCTTTTCATGTAATGTCGTGTGATATGTTTTCTTTTCATATAATGTCGTGTGATATGTTTTCTTTTCATGTAATGTCGTGTGATATGTTTTATTTTCATATAATGTCGTGTGATATGTTTTATTTTCATATAATGTCGTGTGATATGTTTTCTTTTCATGTAATGTCGTGTGATATGTTTCATTTCCATATAATGTCGTGTGATATGTTTTCTTTTCATGTAATGTCGTGTGATATGTTTTCTTTTCATGTAATGTCGTGTGATATGTTTTATTTTCATATAATGTCGTGTGATATGTTTCATTTCCATGTAATGTCGTGTTATGTTTCTTTCCATATAATGTCGTGTTACGAGGAGGAGCAGCCACGACGAGGAGCAGCAGCCACGACGAGGGAGGGAGAAGCAGCCACTACGAGGGAGGAGCAGCAGCCACGACGACGGAGGAGCAGCAGCCACGACGACGGAGAGCAGCAGCCACGACGACGGAGACCATGACGGGAGCCACTGAAATGGTACAAAGAAAAAACACTGAAGAAACGACTATTCAAACACACATAAAAAATAAAAAGAAAAACAAAATACACCGAGGAAACGATGTTGTTAAAAAAAAAAATTCGGGGATTAAGAGGTGATAGAAACACCACAAAAAAAAGGAATAAAACATCAAGGCAAGCGTTAAGGCCTTTGGTGTTGTATGTTGGGTAGGGTTGCTGACTTCTCTGGGGTGAAGGAGAGTCCTCCTGAGCAGCATACAGCACCGAGATAACTTGATATAGCGAGCCTTCACATCACAAGGAAACGGAAAGTAAAGAAAAATAACACCGAAGAATGGAGACCAAAGAAGAATACACCGAAGAAACGATATTTAAAAAAAAAATACACCGAAGAAACGATACAAAGAAAAATACACCGAAGGAACGATACAAAGAACAATATACTGATGAGACGACGATACAAAGAAATATACTCTAAAAGAACGATACATAGAAAAAATTACCTAACAAACGATACTCCAGAAAAATGCACCAAAGAAACGATACAAAGTACAATACACCGAAGAAACGATACAAAGTAAAATACACCGAAGAAACGATACAAAGAAAAATACACCGAAGAAACGATACAAAGAAAAATACACCGAAGAAACGATACAAAGAAAAATACACCGAAGAAACGATACAAAGAACAATACACCGAAGAAACGATACAAAGAAAAATACACGAAAAGAACGATACATAGAAAAATTACAACGATACAAAGTGCACCAAAGAAACGATACAGAATACAATACACCGAAGACACGATACAAAGTAAAATACACCGAAGAAACGATACAAAAAAAAATACACCGAAGAAACGATACAAAGTACAATACACCGAAGAAACGATACAAAGTAAAATACACCGAAGAAACGATACAAAGAAAAAATCAGCGAAGAAACGATACAAAGTACAATACACCGAAGAAACGATACAAAGTACAAAACACCGAAGAAACGATACAAAGTACAATACACCGAAGAAACGATACAAAGTACAATACACCGAAGAAACGATACAAAGAAAAATACACCAAAGAAACGATACAAAGTAAAATACACCGAAAAACGATACAAAGAAATATTCACCGAAGAAACGATACAAAGTACAATACACCGAAGAAACGATACAAAGTACAATACACCGAAGAAACGATACAAAGTAAAATACACCAAAGAAACGGTACAAAGAAAAATACATAACGTAAAATATACCGATGAAACGACGATACAAGAAAAATAGACCGAAAAAACGATATTGTTAAAAAGTATCGTTAATTACGAAGTGATATAAACATAAAGAAAAGGAAAAAAAATCATGGCAAGCACTAAGGCCTTTGATGTTGTATGTTGGGTAGGGTTGCTGCAGCTTCTCTGGGATGAAAGAAACTCATCCTCAGCAGCATACAGCACCAAGATAAGTCGATATAGCTAGCCTTCACAACACAAGGAAACGGAAAATCATGAAAAATAACACCGAAGAATGGACAGCAAAGAAAAATACACCGAAGAAGCGATACAAAGAACAATACACCGAAGAAACGACAATTAAACGAAAAACAAAAAAAAACGGTAAAAAGAAAAATATACGGGAGAAACGACGATACAAATAAACATATAGCAAAAAAACGATACAAAGAAAACAACAGCGATGAAACGATACAAACAAAAATACACTGAAGAAACGACGATACAAAAAAAACATGAATAAAACGGTATAAAGAAAAAGATATATACCGAAGAAGCAACAATTGAAAGAAAACTCACAAACGGTACTAAGAAAAATACACCAAAGTAACGATACAAAGAAAAATACACCGAATAAACGAACAAAGAAAAATACACCGTAAAAACGATATTGTTAAAAAAATCGTTAATTAAGAAGTGATATAAACACTTAAAGAAAAGGAGAAAAAATCAAGGCAAGCGTTAAGGCCTTTGGTGTTGTATGTTGGGTAGGGTTGCTGACTTCTCTGGGGTGAAGGAGACTCATCCTGAGCAGCATACAGCATCAAGATAAGGCGGTATAGCAAGCCTACACAACACAGGGAAACGGGAAATTAAGAAAAAATACACCTAAGAAACGATACGACAGAAAAATATACCAAAGAAACGACACAAAGAACAACTCACCGAAGAAATGGTAAAAAGAAAAAAATACCCCTAAGAAACGACGATACAAAGAAAATAACACGAAATAAACGGTCTAAGAAATATCTGCCGATGAAGCAACGATATAAAACAACGATATAAACCCATCAAGAAAGGGAAAAATAATCAAGGCAAGTGTTAAGGCCTTTGGTGTTGTATGTTGGGTAGGGTTGCTGACTTCTCTGGGGTGAAGGAGACTCATCCTGAGCAGCATACAGCACCGAGATAAGGCGATATAGCAAGCCTTCACAACACAAGGAAACGGAAAGTAAAGAAAAATAACACCGAAGAAAGGATAGCAAAGAAAATACACCGAAGAAAAAATACTACAGAAAAATACATCTAAGAAACGATACAGAGAAATATACACCGAGGAAACGCGACAAAGAACAACACACTGAAGAAACGGTATAAAGAAAAATATACCGATGAAACGACGATGAAAATAAAAATACATCAAATGAACGATCCAGAGAAAAATTTACCTAAGAAACGATAATACATAAAAATACACCGAAGAAAAAGTATAAAAAAATATACCGATGGAACGACGATACAAAAAAAAAAATACAGAGATAAAACGGTATAAAGAAAAAAAACACCGAAGAAACGACGATAAAAATACACCGAAGAAATGATATTACTGATAAAAAAACACCAAAGAAACGATACACAAAAATTCACCAAAGAAAAGATACAAAGAAAAATACACCGAAGAAACGGTACAAAGAAAAATACATCGAAGAAACGATACAAAGAAAAATACATCGAAGAAACGATACAAAGGAAAAATACATCGAAGAAACGATACAAAGAAAAATACACCGAAGAAACGATACAAAGAAAAATACACCGAAGAAACGATACAAAGAAAAATACACCAAAGAAACGATACAAAGAAAAATACACCGAAGAAACGATACAAAGAAAAATACACCAAAGAAACGACGATACAACGATATTGTTATAAATAATCGGGAATTAAGAAGTGATAGGAACACATCAAGAAAGAGAAAAAAAAAAAAATCAAGGCAAGCGTTAAGGCTTTTGGTGTTGTATGTTGGGTAGGGTTGCTGACTTCTGTGGGGTGAAGGAGACTCATCTTGAGCAGCATACAGCACCGAGATAAGGCGATATAGCAAGCCTTCACAACACAAGGACACGGAAAGTAAAGAAAAATAACACCGAAGGAAGGATAGCAAAGAAAAATACACCGAATACTACAGAAAATCACACCTAAGAAGCGATACAAAGAACAACACACTGAAGAAACGGTATAAAGAAAAATATACCGATGAGACGACGATAAAAAGAAAAATACCGTACACCAAATGAACGGTCCAGAGAAAACTTTACCGGAGAAACGATACTACATAAAAATACACCAAAAACGATACAAAGAAAAATGCACCAAAGAAACGGTATAAAGAAAAATATACAGAAGAAACGACGATACAAAGAAAAATACACAGAAGTAACGACAGTACAAAAAATACGTAGAAAAAACGGTATGAAGAAAAAGATGCCGAAGAAACGGCGATATAAAGAAAATTCATAAACGGTAGTAAGAAAAAATACACCAAAGAAACGATACAAAGGAAAATACACCGAATCAACGAACAAAGAAGAATACATCGAAAAAGGATATTGTTAAAAAAAATCGTTAATTAAGAAGTGATATAAACATTTGAAGAAAAGGAAAAGAATCATGGCAAGCGTTAAGGCCTTTAGTGTTGTATTTTGGGTAGGGTTGCTGACTTATCTGGGGTGAAGGAGACTCATCCTGAGCAGCATACAGCACCGAGATAAGGCGATATAGCTAGCCTTCACAACACAAGGAACTAAAAAAAAAATATAATAATAACATCGAAGGACGATAGCAAAGAAAAATACACCAAAGGAACGTTCCATATAAACATTTACCTAAGAAACGATACTACACAAAAAATACACCAAAAAAAATAGATACAAAGGAAAATACATCGAAGAAACGGCATAAAGAAAAATATATCGAAGAAACGACGTTACAAATAAAAATACACTGAAGAAACGACGATACAAAAAATACACCGCTGAAAGGATACAAAAAAAAAATACACCGAAGAAACAAAACAAATAAATCAAAGAAAGAAACATACACCGAAGAAAAGATACAAAGAATAATACACTGAAGAAACGGTGTAAAGAAATATATACCGATGAAACAACAATACAAAGAAAATACACCAAATGAACGATCCAGAGAAAAAAATACCTAAGAAACGATACTACAGAAAAATACACCAAAAAAAAGACACAAAGAAAAATACAACGAAGAAACGGTATACAGGAAAATATACGAAAGAGACGACGATACACAGAAATATGCACAGAAGAAACGACGATACACAGAAATATGCACAGAAGAAACGACGATACGAAGAATTATGCACAGAAGAAACGACGATACACAGAAATATGCACAGAAGAAACGACGATACGAAGAATTATGCACAGAAGAAACGACGATACACAGAAATATGCACAGAAGAAACGACGATACGCAGAAATATGCACAGAAGAAACGACGATATACAGAAATATGCACAGAAGAAACGACGATACGAAGAATTATGCACAGAAGAAACGACGATACACAGAAATATGCACAGAAGAAACGACGATACACAGAAATATGCACAGAAGAAACGACGATACACAGAAATATGCACAGAAGAAACGACGATACACAGAAATATACACAGAAGAAACGACGATACACAGAAATATACACAGAAGAAACGACGATACACAGAAATATGCACAGAAGAAACGACGATACACAGAAATATAAACAGAAGAAACGACGATACACAGAAATATGCACAGAAGAAACGACGATACACAGAAATATGCACAGAAGAAACGACGATACGAAGAATTATGCACAGAGGAAAGGACGATACACAGAAATATGCACAGAAGAAACGACGATACGAAGAATTATGCACAGAAGAAACGACGATACACAGAAATATGCACAGAAGAAACGACGATACACAGAAATATGCACAGAGGAAAGGACGATACAAAAAAAATATGCACAGAAGAAACGACGATACACAGAAATATGCACAGAGGAAAGGACGATACACAGAAATATGCACAGAAGAAACGACGATACACAGAAATATGCACAGAAGAAACGACGATACACAGAAATATGCACAGAAGAAACGACGATACACAGAAATATGCACAGAAGAAACGACGATACACAGAAATATACACAGAAGAAACGACGATACACAGAAATATGCACAGAAGAAACGACGATACACAGAAATATACACAGAAGAAACGACGATACACAGAAATATGCAGAGAAGAAAAGACGATACGAAAACCACATTTATAAATATACCGAAGAAACTGTACAAAGACAAATACACCAAAGAAACAACGATACGAAAAATAGAAAAAAAAACGGTATAAAGAAAAATATACAGAAGAAACGACGATACAAATAAAAACGCTATAAAGAAAAATATACCGAGGAAACGACGATACAAATAACAAATACACAGAAGAAACGGCGATACAAAAAAAGAAAAAAACGGTATAAAAAATATACAGAAGAAACGAAGATACAACAAAATAAACAGAAGAAACGACGACACAAAAAAAAATATACAAAAGAATTAAGAAGTGATACAAACACTTAAAGAAAAGGAAAATAATCAAGGCAAACGTTAGGGCATTTGGTGTTGTATGTTGGGTAGGGTTGCTGACTTCTCTGGGGTGAAGGAGACTCATCCTGAGCAGCATACAGCACTGACATAAGGCGATATAGGTAGCCTACACAACACAAGGAAACAGAAAATTAAGAAAAAATACACCGAAGAAAGGAAAGTATAAGAAAATACGAGAATTAAGAAATGATGAAAACGGAATAAGAAGCGACGGCAGAATAAGCAAAAGCAGTAAATGACGACGAATCAGATTTGGCGGAAGAAAGAAAAAAAGCACCAGCAGAAGGAGTAGAAGCGGCGACGGAAGAAGCAGCGTGAGTGTGCTTGGCGGTGGTGTCTGTTGTTGTGTGTGTGTGCCCGGCGGTGGTGTCTGTTGTTGTGTGTGTGTGTGTGTGTGTGTGTGCCCGGGGGTGGTGTCTGTTGTTGTGTGTGTGTGTGTGCCCGGCGGTGGTGGTTGTTGTTGTGTGTGTGTGTGCCCGGCGGTGGTGTCTGTTGTTGTGTGTGTGTGCCCGGCGGTGGTGTTTGTTGTTGTGTGTGTGTGCATTCCAGTGGTGTTTGTTGTTGTGTGTGTGTGCCCGGCGGTGGTGTCTGTTGTT
Organism: Eriocheir sinensis; assembly: GCF_024679095.1. NCBI lineage: Eukaryota > Metazoa > Arthropoda > Malacostraca > Decapoda > Varunidae > Eriocheir > Eriocheir sinensis. Next base: position 32,139 of record NW_026111899.1, read on the forward strand.
GTGTGTGTGTGCCCGGCGGTGGTGTCCGTTGTTGTGTGTGTGTGTGCCCGGCGGTGGTGTTTGTTGTTGTGTGTGTGTGTGCCCGGCGGTGGTGTCTGTTGTTGTGTGTGTGCCTGGCGGTGGTGTCTGTTGTTGTGTGTGTGTGTGCCTGGCGGTTGTGTCTGTTGTTGTGTGTGTGGGTGCCCAACGGAGGCGTCTGTGGTTGTGTGTGTGTTGCCAGCGGTGGTGTCTGTTGTTGTGTGTGTGTGTGCCCGGCGGTGGTGTCTGTTGCTGTATGTGTGTGTGCCGGCAATGGTGTCTGTTGTTGTGTGTGTGTGTGCCCGGCGGTGGTGTCTGTTGTTGTGTGTGTGTGTGCCTGGCGGTGGTGTCTGTTGTTGTGTGTGTGTGTGCCCGGCGGTGGTGTCTGTTGTTGTGTGTGTGTGCCCGGCGGTGGTGTCTGTTGTTGTGTGTGTGTACCCGGCGGTGGTGTCTGTTGTTGTGTGTGTGTGCCCGGCGGTGGTGTCTGTTGTTGTGTGTGTGTGCCCGGCGGTGGTGTCTGTTGTTGTGTGTGTGTGCCCGGCGGTGGTGTCCGTTGTTGTGTGTGTGTGTGTGCCCGGCGGTGGTGTCTGTTGTTGTGTGTCTGTGTGCCCGGCGGTGGTGTCTGTTGTTGTGTGTGTGTGGCGGTGGTGTTTGTTGCTGTGTGTGTGTGCCCGGCGGTGGTGTCTGTTGTTGTGTGTGTGTGTGTGCCCGGCGGTGGTGTCTGTTGTTGTGTGTGTGTGTGCCTGGCGGTGGTGTCTGTTGTTGTGTGTGTGTGAGCCCGGCGGTGGTGTCTGTTTTTGTGTGTGTGTGTGCCCGGCGGTGGTGTGTGTTGTTGTGTGTGTGTGTGTGCCCGGCGGTGGTGTCGGTGGTTGTGGGTGTGTGCACGGCGGTGGTGTCGGTGGTGGTGTGTGTGTGTGTGCCCGACGGTGGTGACTGTTGTGTGTGTGTGTGTGCCCGGCGGTGGTGTCTGTTGTTGTGTGTGTGTTCTTGGCGGTGGTGTCTGTTGTTGTGTGTGTGTGTGCCCGGCGGTGGTGTGTGTTGTTGTGTGTGTGTGTGGCGGTGGTGTCTGTTGTTGTGTGTGTGTGCCCGGCGGTGGTGTCTGTTGTTGTGTGTGTGTGCCCGGCGGTGGTGTCTGTTGTTGTGTGTGTGTGTGCCCGGCGGTGGTGTCTGTTGTTGTGTGTGTGTGTGCCCGGCGGTGGTGTTTGTTGTTGTGTGTGTGTGCGCGACGGTAGTGTATGTTGTTATGTCTGTGTGCCCGGGGGTGGTGTCTGTCGTTGTTTGTGAGCTATAATAACTCTAATAAATCTAATAACTGCACTAATCTGAACCTGTAGGAAGGTGAAGGTGTAGGAAGGTGGGACTCTTTGGCTCAGTGCTTGGGAATCAGAAGGTGTCATGTGCTGCAGAGAGGCTTGGAGGTGTTATAACTATGCTAGGTAAAAGTTGGACTGCACTAATCTGACCCTGTAGGAAGGTGATGATTTAGGAAGGTGGCACTCTCTGGCTCTGTGCTAGGGAATCAGGTGTCATGTGCTGCAGAGAGGCTTAGATGTATTATAACTATGCTAGTGAAATGCTGGATTGCACTAATCTGACCCTGTAGGAATGTGAAGGTGTAGGAAGATGGCATTCTCTGGCTCTATGCTAGGGAATCAGATGTCATGTGCTGCAGAGAGGCTTGGAGGTGTCATAACTATGCTAGTGAAAGGCTGGACTGCACTAATATGACCCTGTAGGAAAATGAAGGTGTAGGAAGGTGGTACTGTCTGGGTTTCAATTTTTTTAATTTTTTTTATAAATGAAAATGATCAAATGAATATAAACCTCAATATTCTCTACATTGGTTTCAAACACATGTTGGAGTAGTCTTGAATCATATTCTATCATGATAAATAGCCTGGTTGGGTGTTTGAGCCAGTCTTAAGACTGACCATCCACACCCATACCGCCACTGGCGAGCACCACACCAACTCTGTGTAGTCTTCATCCACAACCCGCCAGCCACTGTGGCCTACACACAACTGTCTAGTCTCTTAACAGTCTAATCAGATAACATCACGTTTTAGACAAGTCATCACTGAAATTCCACAAAGAAAAATGACAGCAGCTTCAAATGAAAGTATCAGAAAACCCTGTGGATCCATGAATGTATGTGAAGTAATTCTTTGAAAAATAGGGGTATATGTTTCAAATATCTCCTCTACTACAACTTCTTATAGATGATGATTTTCGTCCCTTTTAATAGCTATTCTTTAGTTCACTTTAGTGTTTTGAGGGGCCAAAGACTACCCACATGCTGTCTTCATCATTACCCATCAATCAGACTCCAGCGAATCTCTCTCAAGAGATCAAGCGAAGCTCGGGGAGGCGGACTGGGGGCAATTAAACAGTTGCCTGCGTCAATTGGCAGGGAAGGCAGCGGCAATATAAACAGTTGCCTAGGCTGCTCCAAGCGTGAGGTGCTTATAACCAAAATAATGGTAAAGCTATTGGAGGGAGGAGCCCATCACCCCGGGACACAGGGACAGCGTAACATCCAGGTTACCACAGTTTACCTTCCCCAGGTTTGCCCAGGTACTCATTTATCGACCAGCCCGCAAGAGAAGATGAGCAGCTGGGTGAGCTCCAAGCTGACTGCCCAGGTTGGGACTCGAACTCACTCTCAGGCTCAGTGCTAGGAAATCAGAAGGTGCCATGTGCTGCAGAGTGGCTTGGAGGTGTTATAACTATGCTATTGAAAGGCTTGACTGCACTAATCTGACCTTGTAGGAAGGAGAAGCTTTAGGAAGGTGGCACTCTCAGGATCAGTGCTAGGGAATCAGAAGGTGGCATATGCTGCAGAGAGGTTTGGAGGTGTTATAGCTATGATAGTGAAAGACTGGACTGCATTAATCAGACCCTGTAGGAAGGTGAAGGTGTAGGAAGGTGGCACTCTCTGACTCAGTGCTAAGGAAACGGAAGGTGTCATGTGCTGCACAGAGGCTTAGAGGTGTTATAACTATGTCAGCGAAAGGCTGGACTACACTAATCTGACCCTGTAGGTAGGTTAAGGTGTAGGAAGGTGGCATTTTATGTCTCAGTGCTAGGGAATCAGAAGGTGTCATGTGCTGCAGAGTGGCTTGGAGGTGTTATAACTATGCTAGTGGAAGGCTGGACTGCACTATTCTGACCCTGTAGGAAGGTGACATTATCTGTCTCAGTGCAAGGGAATCAGAAGGTGTCATGTGCTGCAGAGAGGCTTGGAGGTGTTACAAATATGCTAGTGAAGGCTCGATTGCACTATTTTGACCCTGTAGGAAGGTGTCACTCTCTGGCTCAGTGCAAGGGAATCAGAAGGTGTCATGTACTGCAGAGAAGCTTCGAGGTGTTATAACTATGCTAGTGAAATGCTGAACTGACTAATCTGACCCAGTAGGAAGGTGAGGTGTAGGATGGTGGCACTCTCAAGCTTTGTGCTTGGGAATCATGAGGTGTCATGTGCTGCAGAGAGCCTTAGAGTTGTTATAATTATGGACTACACTCATCTGGCTCTCTAGGTAGGTGGCACCCTCTGTCTCAGTTTTAAGGAATTAGAAGGTGTCTTGTGCTGCAAAGAGGCTTGGAGGTGTTATATCCATGCTAATGAAAGGCTGGATTGCACTAGTCTGACCCTGGAGGAAGGTGAAGGTGTAGGAAGGTGGCACTCACAAGCTCAGTGCTAGGGAATCAGAAGGTGTCATGTGCTGCAGAGAGGCGTGGAGACGTTTTAACTATTTTTTTTTTCAACAAAGGAGGCAGCTCAAGGGCACACAAAAAAGAAAACAATAATAAATAAAAGCCCGGTACTCGCTGCTCCTAAAAAAAGAAACAAAAGAGGTGGCCGAAAGCAAGATCAAATACGGGAGGAGAGATGTCCTGATACCCTTCTCTTGAAAGAGTTCAAGTCGTAGGCAGGAGGAAATACAGATGAAGGAAGATTGTTCTAGAGTTTATCAGCGTGAGGGATGAAAGAGTGAAGATGCTGGTTAACTCTTGCATAAGGGGTTTGGACAGTATAGGGATGAGCATGAGTAGAAAGTCGAGTGCAGCGGGGCCGCGGGAGGGGGGGGAGGCATGCAGTTAGCAAGTTCAGAAGAGCAGTCAGCGTGGAAATATCGATAGAAGATAGAAAGAGAGGCAACATTGCGGCGGAATTTAAGAGGTAGAAGACTATCAGTATGAGGAGGAGAGCTGATGAGACGAAGAGCCTTAGCCTCCACTCTGTCCAGAAGAACTGTGTGAGTGGAGCCTCCCCACACATGAGATGCGTACTCCATACGAGGGCGGACAAGGCCCCTGTATATGGACAGCAACTGTGCAGGGGAGAAGAACTGGCGGAGACGGTACATAACGCCCAGCCTCGAGGAAGCTGATTTAGTAAAAGATGAGATATGATGTTTCCAGTTGAGATTTTGAGTTAAGGATAGACCGAGGATGTTTAGTGTTGAGGATGGTGATAGCTGGGTGTTGTCAAAGAATAGGGGATAGTTGTTTGGAAGATTGTGTCGAGTGGATAGGTGGAGAAACTGTGTTTTTGAGGCGTTGAAGGACACCAGGTTCTTCTTGCCCCAATCGGAAATAATAGTAAGGTCTGAGCCTAGGCGTTCTGCAGCCTCCAGCCTTGAGTCGTTAAGTTCCTGTAGGGTGGGTCTTCTATTAAAAGAAGTTGAGTAATGCAGAGTGGAATCATCGGCGTAGGAATGGAAAGGACAGTTCGTTTTGGAAAGAAGATCATCAATGAACAACAGAAAAAGAGTGAGAGATAGGAGAGAACCCTGTGGGACACCACTGTTAATAGATTTAGGGGAAGAACAGTGACCGTCTACCACGGCAGAAATAGAACTGTCAGAAAGGAAACTGGAGATAAAGGTACAGAGAGAAGGATAGAAACCGTAGGAGGGTAGTTTGGAAAGCAAAGATTTGTGCCAGACCCTATCAAAAGCTTTTGATATGTCCAGCGCAATAACAAAAGTTTCACCGAAACGGCTAAGAGAGGATGACCAAGAGACAGTTAAGAAGGCTAGGAGATCACCAGTAGAACGCCCCTTGCGAAACCCGTACTGGCGATCAGATAGAAGGTCAGAAGTGGAAAGGTGCTATTGAATCTTCCGGTTAAGGATTGATTCAAAAGCTTTAGATAGACAAGAAAGTAAAGCTATAGGACGGTAGTTTGAGGGATTGGAGCAGTCACCCTTCTTAGGCACAGGCTGTATGAAAGCATACTTCCACCAAGAAGGAAAGGTAGATGTTGACAGGCAGAGGCGAAAGAGTTTGACCAGGCTAGTGAAAGGCTGAACTGTACTAATCTGTCCATGTGGAAAGGTGAAGGTGTAGGAAGGTGGCACTTTCAAGCTCTGTGCTTGGGAATCAAAAAGTGCCATTTGATGCAGAGAGGCTTGGTGGTGTTATAACTAAACTAGTGGAAGGCAGAACTGCACTAATCTGACCCTGTAAGAAGGTGAAGGTGTAGTAAGGTGGCACTCTCATGCTTTATGGTAGGGAATCAGAAGGAGCCATATGCTGTAGAGAGGCTTGGAGGTGTTATAAATATGCTAGTGAAAGGCTGGACTGCACTAATCTGGCCCTGTAGGAGGGTGCAGCAGTAGGAAGGTGGCACTCTCTGACTCATTGCAAGGAAATCCGGTGTCATGAGCTGCAGAGAGCATTTGAGTTGTTATAACTATGCTAGTGAAAGGCTGGACTACACTCATATGGCACTGTAGGTAGGTGGCACTCTCTGGCTCAGTGTTAAGGAATCAGAAGGTGTCATGTGCTGCAGAGAGTATTGGAGCTGTTATAGCTATGCAAGTGAAAGGGTGGACTGCACAAATCTAACTCTGTAGGAAGGAGAAGGTTGAGGAAGGTGGCACTCTCAAGCTCAGTGCCAGGAAATTAGAAGGTGTCATGTGCTGCTGAGAGGCTTGGAGGTGTTATAACTATGCTAATGAAAGGCTCGACTACACTAATCTGACCCTGTAGGTGTTGAAATTATCAACACCGTGGCTAAGATCTGGATGTGAACGGAGGGTAGAGACAGGCTGGTGGCGGCTTGGTCTCGCTCTTCTTGCTAAGACGTGTTTATTTTCAACGACAGGAACTTGTACAGACAAAACCCGAAAAAGGCAAATATATACCTATCTCAGTTCAACTAAGAATACAAACTTGATTTACAGAAGCTAAATTAAATTAATTATAATAAAGGAAAATAATGGATTCAGTAATTTCAGCTTAAACTGCTGGATTTATAAAAATATGTGGAGGAGTAATTAAGGAAACTGTACTTTCATGGGAGACTTAAATAACTTCTTCACTAACTTCAACATACTCCTCACCATAGGAGTCTAGCACTCCTATTACATATGACAACTGTATTCCTGAGTATAAAGCATTAACCTTAAATTATTCATACATATCACTTACGAAATACAATTCACAGCCTCAGAAACTAGTCCGTCAACTTGAACTTCAACTGAAGTTACAAGTCAAGTTTTCTAGGAACTTTAACAGACCTACCAGAGCGAGTACGAGTCTCAGCAGCTGTCTCAGGAAGTGGACTTGAATCTGAGGACTCCTGGACAGCTGCATCAACTTCAAGTAAATCTTGGACTGTCTCTTTAACATCAAAATACTCATGGCTAGATACTTCCAAGTTATGTAACTTCTGAACTGCCCTATTTAGTACTCCTCTGGAAGTCTTCACATTTACACTTCTGAGAACACCATCCTGACCAGGGAAAATATCTACAACCAAACCCAGGGGCCATTGTAGCCTTGGAATGTTGTCCTCCTTCACCAGGACTAAGTCACCTTTTTTAATAATGCATTTTGAAGTGAGACCCTTAACAACTGGGGGCAAATTAGAAATATAATCTGAGCTCCACCTCTTCCAAAATTTGTCTAAAGTCTGGTTTCTCAAATGTTCTCTATTCCTCAGATCTTGAGGGGAAATACAGGAAGATTTGGGGTCCAACTCAGAGTGAGTACTGGCATTTTTGCCAATGAGGAAATGTGAGGGAGATAAAGGCGGATAACTATTGGGGTCCTCCCCAACATAAGTGAGAGGTCTTGAGTTTACACATGCTGCTATTTCATGTAGTACAGTCTCAAGTTCACATCTGGAAATATACTTAACACACAAAGTTTTCCTCATGGCAGACTTGACAGATCTTATCAGACGTTCCCACCATCCTCCCCACCATGGAGAACGGGGGACTATAAACTTCCAGTGTGGAGATATGTGACCATAAACCTTCTGTATTTGCCCACTGCAAGCAACAAAAGTTTTGGCATTATCTGAGTACATCACTGAAGGTAGCCCTCTCCGTGCAATGAATCTGCGTAGGGCAAGCATGCAATCCTCAACACTCAGAGTCAGTGAGCTCTAAATGTATAGCTCTGAGAACAGCACAGGTGAACAGTAAAATGTAAAATTTATTAGAAGGAAAATCAGAGCAAAACAGAGGGCCAGCAAAATCCAGGCCATTCTCTGCAAATGGTGGAGCAGCTTTAACTCTCAGTTCTGGTAGTGGGGCTACTGGCTGGCTACAAGCTCTGGAGTCATGTCTCTGGCATCTTACACATTCCTTGATCACAGTGTTAGTAATTCCTCTAATTCCTGTAATCCAGAAACTTTCTCTCAAGGTAGATATAATGGTAGAAACACCTGCATGTTTAAGTAATAGATGGTGAAACTTGACCAGTAGCTTTGCTAGGTGACATTTTGGAATTATTATTGGATGTTTACAGTCAAAGCTCAATTCAGCATTTTACAGTCTAGCTCTGATTCTCAATAAACCTTTATCATCTAGAAAGGGATCTAGATTAATCAACTTTGACACCTTAGGAAGAGGCTTGTCACTTAGCAGAGCCTTAATCTCATGAGGAAACATATCTCTCTGTACATGATAAAACATCTTTACCTTAGCATCATCCAACTCCTTGGCTGAAAATGGACCAGAAATCTTATTATCAGGTGTTATACAATTACGTGTATACCTCAACACCCAAGCAACAACACGTTGAGCCTTACTAAAGTCACCCCACCTCTCAAACTCAAACACAGGTGGAGTAGGGTGTACAGTTACACATGCTAGAGCCTCAGTAGTCTTGTACTCCTCATTTGTACAAACTGATTCTGTTTCCTTTATACTGATACCAAGAGATTCAGCTAGCCAAGATGGTCCACACATCCACAATTTACTTGATACAATCTGATCACCTAAGACACCTCGAGAAACTAAATCAGCTGGATTCTCATGTCCAGGACAGTGATGCCAAGAACTTGGTGGAGTTAGGCTTTGAATTTCTGTGACTCTGTTTGCAACAAACATTTTCCACTTCACAGGGTCACCCTTGATCCAAGCTAGAGTTATCTGTGAATCAGTACAGCAAAATACCTTGGCATTCATGTTTAGATGGAGGGCATGCTTCACAAAGCATACTAATCTAGCACACAATAAAGCCCCCATCAGCTCCAATCTGGGCAGAGTTATGGTCTTAATAGGTGCCACTCTAGACTTTGAAGTGACTAATGCAACCCTGTAGGCACCATCAGGTAAGCAGGTACGGATATATACACAGGCACCGTAACCTTTCTCTGAAGCGTCTCCAAAGGCATGAAGCTCTACATCAGTAAGGCTATTCCATTTAAGAAAAGGAAAATAACATCTGTCCATCCTCCAATCCCTGAGAGATGCTGCACTCAGGACCTATCTTTCAAATTTATGCTTCACATCCTGAGGCAATGTATCATCCCCCTGGGGACCCAGCCTCCAAATATTTTGAAAAAGTATTTTGCCAAACATCACAAAGGGATTGATAAGACATAGAGGGTCATAGATCTTGGCAATTAGACTCAGCATGCTTCTTTAGGTATATGTCAACTCAGTCTGGGTGTTCAATTCTAATCCTTCAAAAGAAAACTTATCAGAAGTGTTACACCACAGTAGGCCTAACACTTTAGTACCTTTTTCTTCATGTACTTGATCAACTTTATCCAGAAACATGGAAGCTACTAATTTACTGTTTGAACCCCACTTAGTCAGAGGCATGCCAGCATGTGCCAAAACCTCACAAGCCTCTCTAAATTTGCAGGCAGCTTCCTCCACACTGTCAGCACCACTCAGCCAGTTATCTACATACGTATCCTCTTTCAGTTCTTGTATTACTTCAGTACTTGGATACTCCTCAACAAGAATCGGTGTACATCTCTGTCTCGTCTTTTCACACACAACTGTAGAAAAGCCTTGGTAACATCAGCAGTAAGAGCAATAGGCCATCTTCTAAACCTGATCATCACTTCTACTAAATCTGGGTTGAGTGAAGGACCCTTCAAGAGACAATCATTCAGTGAAATTCCATTATACCCACTGGCTGAAGCATCAAAGACAGGTCTCACCTTGGTACTGTTACTAGTTTCTTTAACCACAGGGCGGTGAGGCATATAAAAGGTAGGATTCTCACAGACTATCTCATTACTAGGGATTTCCTCAACAATACCTTCTTGCACATAGTCTTCAAAAACCTTGTAATATGCAGTTTTCAACTCAACATCTTTATCTAGTTTGGCATGTAATTTATCTAGTCTCTTCATAGCAAGTTTCTCATTGTTGAGTAGGGCACTTTTCAAGGAGTCACTTTTCCAAGGTATTGACACTTCATATCTGCTTTTAGCATATGAAACATTCTGTGAAAACTCTTGCAAGGTAGCATCTGACTCAAACTTATGATCTGATTCCTTGGACTGTATCCCTATAGTCTCTAAGTCCCAAAACTTGCTTACATCATATTCAGACACTTTAGAAATACATAACATATGTGGAGAGGTTGCTGGTACCTTATAACTAGTGTCAGCATTCCAAGCCCCTGACAATACCCAGCCAAACAATGATCTTTGGGCCACTACGCCTCCCACTTGCACAGACTCATTAGACATTATGTATTTCCAGTAAGCATCCTGACCCACTAGTATATCTATATCCATATAGGAATCACTCTGATAGTCATCTGCAAGAGGCACAGCAAATTTGTATAGTATACCTACAGGCACAGTGGTTCTCACTAAGGGTTGGCATATCACTGGAATCTCTACAGCTGTTAACTTGTGTGGTGCATCACTGCAATCAAGAACCTTCAGATCAAACAGGTTGCACTGCTTTATATTAGAGGAATTATTACCCCCAAATACTGAATAAGAAATGGGTTTGCTGGAGTTCCATGTGGGTTTGCATTTCTTAACAAGTCTACTACTGACATATGTCCTACTAGAGCCACTATCAAACAACAATTTTGCCCAATGAAGAACGCCATTTGCTCCTGTAACTCTCACCTGAGCAGTTTGCAGTATAGTACATGTCTCCTTATTAACTGACATATTAGACAAGGAAATTCCAGCAAAATTAGTAGCCTGACTCTTACTTGCTTCTCCATTACTATTATCAGGTTCACTTCTACTAGTATCTATCTTGACACCACAAATGAGATGGTGGTGATATCCTCTACATTTCTGACACTTGGCATAGCACCCTCTAGTAATGTGTCCTTTGCCTAAGCACTTGAAACACATTCCAGCAGTCTTAATTCTTTCAACGCGTTCTTTTCCACTAGGTCTCAGGGTCTCAAAGCATCTCTCGGAAGCATGTTTCTTGTTGCAAAATCCACAAAGGAGCTTCACACCTTCCATAGATGTGTGTAATGCAGCTGCGGATGATACCTTTCCCTTAGGCTCCCGCGTCTGCCAATTTTTCTTCTCTTCAGGGGAAGACAGACTCTCCCTCTTACCCGCGGTGACGTCCTTGAAGGCCTCCGATTTCTCGATACTTTCAATTTATTGTCGTATAAACGTCAGAAGCCAGTCGAGGTCACTCTCATGTCCAGCACCCTTGCGAGCCCACTCCAGACGAATCTCATTGGGTAGACGGGACAGGATAATGGGAGTTAGGAAGATTTCACACTGCTTGCCTGACACACCTAGGGCCTCTAAACTTCTGATGTGTGTCAGTATCTCATCTCCGAGACTCCAAAGTTGAGTCACATACTTGGGTCCCTTGGCCTTCCCAGGGACATGGCCACTCAAAAGGGACTGTACATGGGCATATATAATTCTCTCAGGCCTGTTATATCTCTCCTTCAGTAGATCACAAGCAATACTGTAATTAGCACTAGTTTGTGAGAGACCTTGAACTACTGATTTAGCTTCTCCTTCTAACAAAGGCGGTGGCCGAAGTGATAGCGTACTGGACCCACATTCGCCGCGTGATGGACGACGCGGGTTCGAATCCTCACGCTACCACTCGGATTTTTCAGTCACCGCCGAGTGGTTTAAAACTACCCACATGCTGTCCAGAAGACCACCCATCAACCCGGACTCTAGAGGAAGCCGTCCAAGCGAATCAAGAACGAGTTCCGGGGGGCAGCATGAGCCAATGCAAGATGGCGCCACTATAAACACTCGCCTGCGCCAGAACGGGCTGGGCCGACCATCAGGCCCCACCTGGAAGAAGCCTTGGGCCGACCATCAGGCCCCACCGGGAAGATGCCTACCGGCGCAATAGGCAACAAAGTAAAAAAAAAAAAAAAAAAAAAAAAAAGAGACACCAGACAAGTAAACTTGCTTATAACTGGAATCTCTGTGTCATCTATGTGAGAGCTAAACTGATCCCAGAAGGACTACCATTCTGTAACATCTCCTTTAAACTTTGGCAGTTCAAGCTTGGGTAACTTCACTTCAGGTGACTTGCCAGTTGTAGAAGTACTCCCAACAGAGCCTAATTCAATCTGACTGGCCTTCATTAGTGGGTGAAGTTGAAGACTCACAACTTTGGCATCGGTGGAGGTGGTGGCGGTGCTGGTGGCCAAGATGGAGTCCAGGGTGGGTACTGAAGACCCCAGCAGACCCAGCGATAAGAAGCCAGTTGCAGGCCCACACTCGGCCACCAGCGCGTTGATCACCTCCTGCGGGAAACATCATTGTCATCATCAACGACAACAATTCCATCCCTCCCCTCAGCCCATGTGGCACAGTAAAGGTGGTGAAGGGGACAGCTGCAAAACCTATCACTACCGCTCACATTCTCCTCACCCTTCTCACTTCAAATAGTCCTTAAGACCATATCTAGCCAAAGTAATTGACGTGCCCCTGAGAAAACTAACACTCCAGCAATGACATACAATTGGAGAATAAGAATTTGTAACACTTTTCAACACGTCACTAAAAACAGGCACCAAACAGTTACAACTACACCTTCAATCATTAGGCACAACACGAGTCCACTCTGCAGAAAGGTGCTTCAGCCCATTACCTGGTGCTGCCTGACACGGCCCTGGTGCAGGACTCGGTAGCAGGGTTGCAAGATGTCCCGGTCATTACGAGGCCAGAGTTTTGTTCGAAACGGCCAGAAAAGGGCCAACCTTACTACACCATATAAGCAATATATTTGATCACATAATAAATACTTATCATGGACTTTTTCAGTGTACAATTATAAAGTGTACAGTAACAAGAGCCACCTCTGTTACTCAGTGTAACGGTGTACCGGGGGGCGTTTAAAGGGCGTTGATTAAGGCTTCAGCTTCCTTAAGGCGAATATATTCTTAGACTATAATTATGTACAAGGGGCGTCGGAGCGAGAGCGACTGCCGTTGTGTGTCAGTCGGACTCTCGTGAAGGAGTGACGAGTTACAGGTTGGAAAATAATTGTTACAATTGGTCACGTATGTCAGGGTGACCTCTACACACGATGAAATGCTTTGTATATAAAACTGAGATGGTAAACACTGACGGATGACATTCCTATAAGGTGGTGTGATCTATCTATCGTGTTGTAGAGAGGTTGTTGTGGGATTGTTAGGAAGTCATACGGAAGACGTTTCTCCACCCCATATAAGATGTAGAGTCGTAGAGTCGTTTACCGACGTATCTATGGAAGCGGCTATATGCGATAGTCAATCCTCCCAGTTATCGTGGAGATCGTTCACGGTAGGCCTGAGGACCTGTAAGATTTTCCTATTAGCCATCTCCGCCAACCCATTAGCAGCTGGGTGGTAAGCAGTGATGAAGGATTGCGTGTTGTTAAACTGAGCGCATGTTTCGCTCAATACTGAGCTCCTGAACTCGGTGCCATTGTCACTCAAAAGAATTCGAGGAGACGAATGTGGACACAACACGTGAGTCACGAGGGCATGGGCCACGCGTGTGGCTGTCTTGTCCTTGAGAGGCGCTAGAACTAGAAACCTAGAGAACCGGTCGACGCACACCAATAAGTAGCGCGAACCATGTTGGCTCTGGGGGAGCTGTAATAAGTCTATATTAATAACATCCCAAGGCGCCTCTGGTACTGGGTATTGCAACATAGGTGCTGGCCCTTTGACGGACCCCTTGTGCTTAGCACAAACGATGCAATGTGCGACATGTTTTTCTACATCAACCCGTAATGTGGGCCAGTAGAATTTTCGTCTGGTGACAGATAGCGTCTTGTCTCTTCCTGGGTGACCCGCAATGGGTGTGTCATGGACCAGCTTAAGCGTCACGGGGACGTATTTGTCTGGGATGACCAGCTGTTCTATAGGTACAGGTTTGGTTGGCCATGACCTACAAAGGAGGTTGTCCTCTGATAGGAAGAATTGTGAAAAGGGAACTGGCAATTCAGGAAGGTTTGTTTCGTCTCCCGACTCGAGGGCGTAAATTAACCTCTTCCACACCGGGTGGTCTCGCTGACCAGTGTGTAGCTCAGGTGAAGTGAAGTTGTGGATGACCTCTGAGGTGGCAATCGCGCCTATCGGAATATTTCGAGATAAGGCATCTGCGACCACATTTGTTTTCCCGGTGATATATTTTATCTCCGCATTGTATGCTTGGATCGTTAAGAACCATCTTGCCAGACGACCGTGTGGGTTTTTTTCCCTTGAAAAGATCAGTTATGGCCGCGTGGTCCGTATACACCACAATTATGTACCCCAACACTATGTCTCGAAAATGCTTCAGAGCCCACACAATTGCAAGAACCTCTAGGTGGGTAGCAGAATAGTTCTTTTCCGGAGCTGTTAGAACTCGACTGGCGAACGCTATTACATGCTTTTTGCCGGACTTATCTGTTTGCATGAAAGCGGCTCCTAGTCCACTAGCCGAACCGAGAGCGACTGCCGTTGTGTATCAGTCGGACTCTTGTGAGGGAGTGACGAGTTACAGGTTGGAAAATAATTGTTACAATTGGTCACGTATGTCAAGGTGACCTCTACGCACGATGAAATGCTTTGTATATAAAACTGAGACGGTAAACACTGACGGATGACATTCCTATAAGGTGGCGTAATCTATCTGTCGTTTTTTTTCCATTGACTATTGTATGCCTAATTCGTGGTGATACTAAATAATAATAATAATAATAATAATACATTGATATCCTGCTATAACATCAGCCACCCATGGTCTTAATTTCTCCCACTCCTCTCGGTAAGCTCTCCCATCACTATACGAAGTTTTCCATTTACCCATGTCAGTTTAGATGAATGACAAATTAGCTGCTCATGTAATTTTCAGCGCCTTTAGAAACCAAGCTCAACTTTCCCAATACGTAGGACGCGTGCCAGCCGCGACGGACTTTTAACTTTACAACCTGAGAGGAGCAGGGAGAGGGAAGGGACGGAGGAGCGCGTGACAAAGGGTGCGCAAAGACCGGTACCAAACACGTAACGAATGATGTCTATATTATTAAGTGCATTAGATGCTCTTAATCACATGTTTTTTTGCGCTAACATCATATTATCTTTATTTCTTTGGGAGCCATTAATAATATTTTAAATAACAGCAGGATATATGCTGAACATTAAAAAAAAGGCCAAACAAAGTATAAAATACGGTTGGCCTCTGGACCTAAATTTTTGAAGGTCATTGTACCTCTAAAAAAGCCAAATTGGCCTTTTAAGGCCAACTCTGGCAACCATGCTCGGTATAGGTGGGTGGGCATGTCTCGGGGCAGCGGGGTGTCGTGGTCTTGCCCCGGTGGCAGGCAGGGGGCACCGTCAGGGCCTGGAGCAGACGTGTTAATGCTTGTGTGTGATAGCACTGCGGGGGATGAATAAAATTATGTGCACAACAAGGGGAACTGTTAAGGTTAGAAACAGAAAGACGGTTGATTTGCGGGGGATACATTATGTAAGGAATGCCTGTTTTGTGCACAGTAGAGCTACCAAATGTTGCAGCATAAAGAAGAGAGATAAACTTGTGGGGCGGACTGTTGCAAAAAAATTAAATGTTCATCTTGTGTAAGGATCTATAGGAAGGAGAGAGACTTGAAGGTACGACAAAACATAAAGAAGGGAGACAGGCGTGTGTGTAAAACTCCAGATATATGAGAGACTTAAAGCTACAACACCCACCCACCCTGAAGCAGCAAGGAGCCACCATGTGTGTGGGCCAGGATGAGCTCTGGCGGCTCCGGGCTGCTTTGAGTGTCCAGGGAGATGCTCTGGTAATTGTTGCGCAGCTGTTGGGGAGGAACTGGAGGTCAACAACACAGAAAAAGAAAACTATACTACTTGATGAATCCTAGTTAGTCATTGAGTTAGTTAGCTTGACTAAAAAAATATATGCCAGTATTTTCAGACGTTTCCGCCTCTCATGTCATCGATTTCTAAAGGCCAGTAAAAGAGATTGGTCGGAATCTAATGAGTGTTACTGAGGTTCATTTTATAGAAAGGCTAAACACCAGGGTCATAAAACTGCCCTCGAAAATGCCTACGTACAAGTCCTATGAAAGCCATGTTAAATCTGAAAGGTTTAAGAACATAACCCCAAGACACACTATTGCCACCACTCTGTCCCACTTTCACCGGTGTCTCCAGGAGCTCTGAAAAATGCTTCAAGATCTGGGTGAGGTTCTGGGGGGAGGCCACGTCGCTGGGGTCCCTGAGGAGGCCCAGCACTAGCCACCACAGCACCACCGCCGCACCGTGCCACCACCACACATCACCGAGCCCTGCTCCGATGATAGTCCTCCCTCCAGGGCGTCTGATGGAGTGAAAGACAGAAAGAGTAAGGAAAAGAATACTTGTAGGAGGAGTGGAAGGTGCTGCAGTGTGCTAATATTTCTGAGACAAGATATAAAAGGACAAGAAGTGCTCAGTAAAATATTCAACAGGAGACTCAAAGATAAGTTCACAGAAGGAATAAGGAAACTAGAACTTGACAGAGGTGTTGACATTTCCAGAAAGAAGGAGAAGGATAAAAGTAAAGACAAGAAGTGCTCGGTAAAATAACACTTGGTGGAGGAGAGGAAAATACTGAACAGTTTTAATATTTATAATGAGACAATGAAGAAGGATAAGAAAGGTAAGAATTAGTGCTGGGTAAAATTATCCACACTCACCGATGCCGGCTGTGTTTCCGCCCAGCTCTGTCCCCATCAGGGAGTCGTTCACGGAGGGCGACTCGGAACCTGATGATGGCAATTAAAGGGGAGGGAGTGCGCAAGTCCTCGTTTCCGTAACCTGGAAGTACAAAGTGAACGGTCAAATACGAAACAGAACTTCAACCAAGAAATAACTAGAAAAAAAAAATCAGAAAAAAGCAGGGACAAAACAGGAAGAGGAATGAATTGGCAAAGCTCTGTGAGTCATCCCCAAAGGCACTCTTCCATCCATGTGATAGGGCCTCCAGGGGCGTAGGGTGTGAAGGCAGAAGAGGTGGGCAAGTGCAGTACTTAGTGCTGTAGTACCACATCACAAAAAAAGTACATAATATACACAAACACATAATGAATCACCTTGACGCAAACAACATCCTTACTGACTCACAACACGGCTTTCGACCTAAACGCTGATGTGAATCGCAACTCATTACTACATACCACGAGATTACGAGACTATTTGACCGACGTGACAATAAACAAGTTGACACTATTGTTTTAGATTTTGCCAAAGCCTTCGACAAAGTCCCGAACAAAAGATTGACAATAAAATTAAAATACTACGGTATTTCAGGACCTATTCTTCACTGGATCACTGCATTTCTTACTAACAGGACTCAACGTGTTCTTCTTGACGGATCTTCATCTGACACTGTCCGTGTTTCTTCAGGTGTCCCACAAGGCATCGTTCTAGGCCCACTTCTTTTCCTCCTGTACATTAACGATCTTCCACTGTCAACGCCTAACTCTTCCACTAGACTATTTGCCGATGATAGTTTACTGTTTAGAGCAGTAAAGACTACTGACGACTGCAGACTACTACAAAACGACTTGGACGCCCTCGAGCGGTGGGAGCGCACCTGGCAGCTCCACTTCCGACTAGACAAATGCAAACTTTTAAGATTCACCAGAGAGCACAACCCCATCCATCACACCTACACTCTCCACAATTCAGATTTAGAATCAGTTCACACACACAAGTACCTTGGCATCCATCTCTCAACTAACTTGAAATTCAACACCCACATAGACCATATCAGTGCCACAGCCAACAGAACACTGGGGTTCCTGAGGAGGAATTAAGATAACTGCACACCTGACATTAAACACATAGCTTATGACACACTTATGAGACCAACACTGGAATACTGCTCCACGGTGTGGGATCCTTACACACAAAGAAACATTGATAGGTTAGAATAAATCAACACCAAGGCGGCTAGGTTCATTACAAACAATTACACTCGAACGCCTGGAATCAAACAACAGTTAAACATGGACCCTCTTCACATACGCAGACAAGCACACAGACTTGCACTTATGTACAAGATCACAAACACTCACATTGCCACTGACCCACAAACATACCTACACAAGGCAAACAGTCAACGTACTCGTAACACACACATCCATAAATACCAAACATATCATACTAACACTGACGCATACAAGCACTCATACTTTCCACGCACCATACGTGACTGGAACAGCCTCCCTCATCAGATTTTAGACTGCGATACAATAGACTCATTCAAAAAACAAATACATACTTACTTGTCACCACAACACACTAACACTAACAATTACACTTGATTCACTTCCCTCCCCTGCACACTCGGCTCCCCTGTCCCCCCAACAGCCAACAAATATGCGTGTTATGCACCATACAGGTGCCCTGCACATTATTATCCGGATCCAGATACCGCACTACCGCAAAATTTCTGAAAATACCGCACTACCGCGGACCGCACTAAAAAATCCTGCGGTACTTTTTTGCGGTACTTTGAAAGCTATCGAAGACGACATTTGCAGAGCGGCATGTTCAGATTTATTTATTTATTTTTTTTACGGCGAGTCGGACTCAATCAGTCAATCGGTATCAGTCATCAGAATCTGTGATTTAATCATTCTGACTTTTCAGTTATTGTTCAAAATCAAATACTAAATAGACAGACTAAACTACTACACTGCGAGTCTTCTTTAAGAGTGTGGAGGTGGAATCTTAAGGTGAGGCCTTGGTGGATTATACAGAGCAGGAAAGGAATAGCATTGCACAAGTGGGGGCACTAGTGGAGGGACATCAGGGGATGCTAGTGGGTGGATGTTGTAATAAACCTCTTAAAAATAGGTGCAATGATTTGGACTGGTGAGAAAAGAAACAATACGCAGGTAATCAACGACATGGCAGCTGATTGGGTGGATGAACATTGGGCGGACTATTATTATTCTTATAATGGAGGTATAGAAGAGGAAGCTGTTGGGTGGACGTGGACCCCAGAAATGGCTGGAGTGAGTTAGGCTAGTTAGGTACAAGTAAACAATGCACACATACTAGCATTAAAACACATCCTGACCCTGAAAACATCGCTCCCGAGCCTCAACACAGATTCAGAGCCATAACTTAACCACAGTGCACGACACTCACCGTCACCTGAACGACAAGTGTCTCCGCTGCCTCCACACCGTCCCCACAGCCTTCACAGGCCAAGTTTCCTCCTTGACTGACAACAGTTCTCCTCCTCTCCTCCCTCTTGCGCTCCCCCTCCCCTCCCCCTTCATTTAGGATCGGTTATTCCCCCTTACTCCTTCTCCTTTCTTTTTTCTCTTTAACTTCATAACTATCACTACTTCCTCCTCCCGCTCCCTCTCCTTCCACTCCCTCTCTATAATATCCTAATAACCCCCTTTCCCTCTCCTTCTCCAACTACGTAACTATCACTTCACCTCTTCCTCCTCCTTCGACCTTGTTTTCTAATTACCTCCTCCTCCTCCTCCTCCTCGTTCCTTAGTTCCCTCCCACTCTCCTCTTTAACACTTGCTGCTCCTCCAACTACAAAACTATCCATACCTAACCATCATTTCACTACTCCTTCCTCTTCCTCCTAGTTTCAATACCTTCCCCTCCTCCTCCTCCTGTTCCTCCTTCCTAATAATTTAATAACTCTCCTCACCATTCTCAGACGTCAAATTCTCTTTGCAAATTAGCGTTGACAAGCGCTAAGTCGCTCCTCTGGCCAGGGAAGTGAGGGGGAAATCAAAACTGTAGTGGTAATAGGGATTAAGACGCCAGGCTGCGAGCGGACCGATTGTTTTCCCGCGCTGTGCTTGTATGGGCTATAAACGACCCCCGCAGAGTTGGACAGGGAGTGTGTCAGGGCTCTCGGGGTGCAGGTAACAGTCCGGCTACAGCTGCATCTTCTGGTGGATAAGAGGAGGTGGGAGTTACAGCATTGTGAAAGAGGAACAGGAGGAGGTAATGAAATTAGGTGGAGGAGGAGGAGGTGGAGGTAGTGAAGTGATTGTTCTGTATATTGAGAATGAGGAGAAGCGAGAGTGGAGAGTTAAAAGGCATCATGAGAGGAACAGGAGGAGGAGGAGGAGGAGGAGGAGGAGGAGGAGGCGATAAAGAAACGAGGACGAAGAAATGCTAGCACGCTGGTTTTGTTTTCCCGCCTAGCTAGTCAGTGACAACCTCGCGGTGATGGGAGGTCAAGTAAACGAACACCAATTTATATGTAAGCAAGCCACGTCGCCTGTAACTGGAATGTGTCTGAGGTCATTATTGATTTCACACAGTTGTTTTGGAGTGAAATTGCATAAAAAAATCAAACTCGTCCTGTAATCATGTTTCTATTATCGGCACTGAACTGTTTGTCCTGCCTAACGTCACGATGTATTATGTAGTGCTGTAAACGTTGATTATGAACGGCAAACACACACACACACTCTCTCTCTCTCTCTCTCTCTCTCTCTCTCTCTCTCTCTCTCTCTCTCTCTCTCTCTCTCTCTCTCTCTCTCTCTCTCTCTCTCTCTCTCTCTCTCTCTCTCTCTCTCTCTCTCTCTCTCTCTCTCTCTCTCTCTCAACTCAAAATAAAGTTCTAACGAATAGCAAAGAAATTGCAAATGAATAAGTTATTTTACAAGCATCGCTGATAATCTTGCACAAAAAATACAAGAATCTCACTCATCGTTTGAAAGATACTTACCACCACCTGTACCATACTCATTTTATCTAACACCAACCACCTGTCATGAAATTAACTCTATAATCACTAATCTTAAGAAAAAAGCACCTGGACATGATGATATAGATATCAGAGTTATTAAAGAATGTAAAGAAATAATCTCCCCATTTCTTGAAGTTATCATCAACAATTCATTTATAACAGGCTGCTTTCCAACTCAGTTACAGATAGCTAAAGTTGTTCCAATCTCAAGAAAGGTGATAACCACCAGTGCTCAAACTATCGCCCTATCTCGAAACTGTCATGTTTAAGTAAATTATTCGAGAAGCTAGTTGCTACCAGACTAATTATCTAACAGTAAACTCAATTCTCTCTGAACATCAGTTTGGATTCCGACCTAACTGTTCAACCGAACTGGCTATTCATCACCTAACACAAAGTATTTATAGTGCTTTAGACAACAAAATGTACCACTTAACAGTATTTTGTGACTTAACTAAGGCATCTGATACTATTAATCATTCCGTCTTGTAAAAGAAGTTAAATACATATGGGATTAGGGGACCAGCATTCAAATGGTTCAATAGTTATCTTTCGTGAAGAAAACAATTCACGGTTATCAATGATAGAGCATCCATTTAAAACAGTATTAGTTGCGGAGTACCCCAAGGCTCAATATTGGGTCCACTATTGTTTCTAATCTATATTAATGATATAACTCTTTGTACTAAAAAGCTAAATTTCATACTTTTCGCGGACGATACCAATATATTTCTTCAGGGACGAGACTTAATTAGCCTTCAAAATACTTTCAATACCGAACTACAGCATGTTATAAGTTGGTTAAAAAGTAATAAACTGACACTCAATGTAAATAAAACCTCCTATATGCTATCTCATACCCACATGACCGCGAGTCAACCAATTGACATAAAAATAGTTGATATATCACTAACTGAAGTACAGCAAATAATTTTTTTAGGAGTGATGTTAGATAACAGATTAAGATGGAGACCACACATTGAAGAAACACAAAATAAAATTTATAAAATAATAGGAGTATTGTATAAAATCAGGAATCTATGTAATGCAGCTTGCCTTAAACAATTGTTTTTATCATTAGCATACCCATACTGTTCAGCAGTCTGGGGAGGGGCATGTAAAACCTATATCAACTCCTTGTTCATTGCTCAAAAGAAATTACTGAGTCATAACACATAGCAACAGATTTGCACATACACAACCAATTTTTAGGGACCTTAATGTATTAAAAATGGATGATATTATTGCTTACCAAACCTTATCATTTGTTTATAAATCTCTAAAGTTGAATAAAGTAGACAATGGATTTAAACTAAATACGCATGCCATTCCAACAAGAAGAACAAATGACCTCATGATACCCATGTGTAAGACCTCTCATGTTCAACAAGGTATTCTTTATAGAGGAAGTAAAATATGGAATGATGTTTCACAGGGAATAAAAGCACTACCCTTAAACTCTTTTAAAGTAAAAATAAAGGATAAACTAAAAAGTCACTACTGTCAATGATGGATACTGCTTAAATGTAATTACTAGTCACCATTTCCCTGATTTTATCAATAAATACTATTAGCTAATAATGTATTAGGTATTAGAAACTGTAGTCATATTAATACATAATGAGTGTGTAGAGCTAGGAATGACTGTGTGTATCTGTGTTTAATGAGCATGAATGAACATGGTTGTGTATATGTGCAGGTTTTCGATTATAATGTATAAGCTTGTGCTATGTAAATATTATGTATGTGTTCATATGTTTGTGTATGTTTGTGTGTGTGCATAATGCATCCAAGCAAAGGTTACTTCTCTTTTCGTTACTTCCGGTGTCGCTACTACTACTACTTTTACTTCTTCTATTACTACCACTTCTACTACTACTTCTACGACTACTACTTCAATTACTTCTACGACTACTACTTCTACTACTTCTACGACTACTACTTCAATTACTTCTACGACTACTACTTCTACTACTTCTACGACTACTACTATGACTACTTCTACTACTACTATTTCTACTACTACTAATATTTCAACTACTACTACTACTACTACTAATACTACTAACTACTACTTCTACTACTATTATTTCAACTACTACTATTTCAACTACTATTATTTCAACTACTACTACTACTACTAGTACTATTTCAACTACTACTACTACTACTACTACTACTACTATTTCAACTACTACTACTATTTCAACTACTACTACTACTACTACTACTACTACTATTTCAACTACTACTACTATTTCAACTACTACTACTACTATTTCAACTACTACTACTATTTCAACTACTACTACTATTTCAACTACTACTACTGTTTCAACTACTACTACTACTACAACTACTACTACTACTACAACTACTACTACTATTTCAACTACTACTACTATTTCAACTTTTTTTTTTTTTTTTACTGCTACGGGCCTCCATCTATTAGAGTTGCATTGTGAGCGGTATATTCTCTCATATCCTTTCACAAAGTAATTCATTGGCCCCACCCCGCCAATGACTGTGGTCGACAACCATCTTTATTTAATATTACACACTTTACTAAACATTTTATTTTTAAGCTAACAGAGCTTGTGGTTGATACGACTATCAACCACCGTTGCCTCAAAGTCCAGGTCAGCAATGCGGGTGGTTTTGGGTGCAGGTGACCTGGTTCCTCTCAGGCAGACCAAGGCTGACCTCAGGAGGAAGAAGAACAGCCTGCATCTCATCCAGGCGACCACACTGCTTCTTGGCTGTTGTTTCTATCCGCCAGTGTTTCAACTACTACTACTATTTCAACTACTACTACTATTTCAACTACTACTACTATTTCAACTACTACTACTATTTCAACTACGACTACTACTACAACTACTACTACTATTTCAACTACTACTACTATTTCAACTACTACTACTATTTCAACTACTACTACTACCACAACTACTACTACTACTACTACTACTACAACTACTACTACTATTTCAACTATTACTACTATTTCAACTACTACTACTGTTTCAACTACTACTACTATTTCAACAACTACTACTATTTCAACTACTACTACTACTACTACTACTACTACTACTACTACTACTACTACTACTACTACTACTACTACTACTACTACTACTACTACTACTATTTCAACTACTACTACTATTTCAACTACTACTACTATTTCAACTACTACTACTACTACAACTACTACTACTACTACAACTATTAGAGTTGCGTTGTGAGCGGTATATTTTCTCATATCCTTTCACAAAGCAATTCATTGGCCCCACCCCGCCAATGACTGTGGCCGACAACCATCTTTATTTAATATTACAAACTTTACTAAACATTTTATTTTTAAGCTAACAGAGCTTGTGGTTGATACGACTATCAACCACCGTCGCCTCAAAGTCCAGGTCAGCAATGCGGGTGGTTTTGGGTGCAGGTGACCTGGTTCCTCTCAGGCAGACCAAGGCTGACCTCAGGAGGGAGAAGGACAGCCTGCATCTCATCCAGGCGACCACACTGCTTCTTGGCTGTTGTTTCTTATCCGCCAGTGTTTCGGCGAGTCTTGCGTAGAAGCTCTGCGCCCTTGGTCCCATCCCTCCTGCCGTCGTGAATACTACCGGGGTGAAGGAGCCCTGGTCCACATTCTGTATTCTTTCTTCATATGCTCTGTTCTTCTCTTGTTCGTTTCTTCTGTGGGCTGCATCAAGGGTCAGGTCTCTGTGGCAATGGGCCATGGGATCAAAGATCCTTATATCAAAGTATGCCCTTTGTCCACGAGTCCAAAACCCTCTGGCGCTAACATCCACTCGTGCTTCGTTCGAAACATTAGCGGTGCGTCTGGCGAGGTGTTCGCCTTGCATAGGGAGCAGCATGGGTTCCACAGTCACGTCGTGGCAGACTTCTTTCAGCATCTGAGCTGTTACGTCTCTTACTTCATCATGTCTCATGCAGACGAAACCTCTTCTCTTGCATGTCATGGCATGATTTTGGTTGAAGGGTGAGCCACAGTTACACATGTTTGGGAGCCCATCCACTGGCCAGCCATACCTGAGGGCAAGGGCATCAGTAAATTCTTTTTTGTTTAAGTTGAAGCCTTTTGCCCTGATAGGTAGTGTGGTTAGCCAGTTTGAAGCGCCCACTTCCTGTGCAATATCTGTCCTCCTCCTTGTGTCTTCTGGGAGTTCTCTCATTAGGTCACTCAGAGTGTCTCTCTGTTTTCCTTCTCTGTTTATGGAGATTTCATTCCTTAGTGACCTAATATCTTGAGGGTTGTCTTCACCCCTTTCATTTTGATTGGTAATATATCCGGTCAAGGAGGCTGTGATTCGGATTGAGTTCCCGAATTCAGACTCAGCCAGATTTGGGTTGGTGATGCCGAGCCCACCCATTCTTGGCGGCAACTTCAGCAATCTTCTCTCCTGGTCACTGGGACATCTCCCATTTGCTATCGCCGGTATGAAAGTGTTTCTGATAGCATCTTCCAGAGGTTTTAGTAACGGAGCAACATCAGGAACTGTCCTCATGAGGTAGTTCCATTTATGCTTGACACCGTACGTAAATGCTGCGTAGGCTGCCTGCGGTTCTGTTTTGGCGATCTCGCTCAGTCTCTGCAGTTCGGACTCCCAGCGCTTTACAGCCGTTTTCACATATTCGGTTCTGTATTCAGCTGTTCCAATGGCTGCCCCGAGGTGTCTTTCTCCAGTCACTGACAGTTTCACGTTACTGCCCTGGAATGCTGTTTTGGCCCGATCGTATGCCTCTGGTTTTACAATCACCACAGACTTCGTGGCGTTGGGATGGTACCCTATTTTAGGGCCATGTTCATTGACGAGGTCCCACCATTTCCTGAGGTCTGCAGACTTTCCTACCCCGGTGAGGTCATCCGCATACGCCACCTGTTTGACGTTGGTGTTTTCATGGCGGATGATGTCCTGCAGCTTCATCATTCCCAGGGCAAACATTGCCATGGCCACTGGGTCCCCTTGGGTGGTGCCCTCTGAGGATTGTATGGCCACCGGGTCTCCAAGTCGTTGGTTATTATGACTGCTGATGAACAGTCTGGCAGGTTCCTTGTATGTATTTTCAATATATTGGGCGAATATAGGGCACTTGATTTTGATGTTGTGCAGTGCTGTCTCCTATTGATGTTGTTGAACGCATTTGCAGCGTCCACCATCAGCACCGCCTCGCATTCTGGGTCTTCGAACATTCTCCTGACAGCGTGAATGGCCGCTTCACATCCAGCCTGCTGACCCGCACACACTTGGAGGTTTCCCACCGCCTTCCTCACGTCGTCCTTCACCACCTCCATGACAGCCTTGCCTATGATCCTCCTGAGCACCTCCCCTATCCCGATTGGGCGACAGCCTGGTTTTTTATCCAGCGGGATGAGCCGGCAGGCCATCAAAGGCTCGAGGTGTTGGCAATTCTCTGACGCCAATTTTCTTGCTAGGGCGGCTATTGCGTCGCGAAGATCCACAGCTGGATTACCAAAGATGTTCTTACTGAGGAGGTGTTTCCACCCCTTGGCATCCAAGCCTGATGGTCCAGCCGCTCCCTGCGTGTGAAGGGCGTGCTTCCAGATCACGTCACCGCTAATATGGTCGAAGACAACTCGATGCGGTGGGGTGTAGTCTCCAAGGAACTTCATTTCTGGGTGTGCAGGTCTAGCATCTGGATGCTTGTCCTTGAGGATCTGGCGTGTCTCTTCCGTCATGGGAAGGACTCCCGCTGCCTCATCTTCTATTGACAGTGATCTAGTTGCCATGGCCACTTTGCCTTGTCTCATCTTGTCAGCAAAGTTTCTAGCCCTGTCGTTACTGTCCTTCTTGCGACTGTTACGTCTGCCTAGTCTCTCCTGCAGTGTTTTAGCCTCGTAAAGTAGCTTCCGGACGTCCCCTTTCCTCCACAGCTCCATTCTTCTTTGTACCACCTTCACGTCCTCAGATTGTTTCGACTTTTTGTGAGTCCGTTGGCATATGAGGTGCGGTAGTATGGCCAGAATCTTTAAAGCGTAGGGGGCGATTTGCGTGGAGTTGTTGTACGCTCTAATGAGGTAGGTTTTCTCCTCTATCAAGGTTTTGGTGGCGTTACATCTCGGGGCCTCAAATACGTTATTGGGAGAAAACGTTACCACATGAGTGTAAGCGTCTCGCACCCACTCCTCTGTCTCCTCGAGTGTCCACCTCTGCCAGAAGCGGAGCTCGCGCGAGGCGTCCTCACCCTGGTCACCTTGCCCTTGTCTCTCGCCACCTGCACCCCTCTCCACCTGATCATCTCCAGTGCCTTCATTGGCCTGTCCACCCAGCACCACTTGTGGTTGCTCCCCATTTTCCACATCCTGCCGTTGATTGTTTGGGTTTCGACAATCTCCACCTCTCTTACAGTTTACACAGGGCTGGCCTCGTCTTACGCACGAGCATTGAACACAGTTTTGATTTCGGGACGAACAAATGCAACATTGAGGGGGCTCCATTTCGGTGCCATTATGCATGCTAGTGTATCTTAGTTGCTATTTGTGGTGATGAATAGAGCAATAGTAGTAGACCCCACATTTACTCTTGTCCCCCCCATATACCTACACACAGACATACACTTACATATGCTTACTCTACCTTTACGGTAATATTAGAATGATTGTTTATTTTTCCACTACCATTGCTCCTCGCCAACACTTTACAATTTTACTAATGCACCTGACCCTACACATTAAAGTTGAGTAGTAGTAGTAGTAGTGATATCATTACCAGCAGTTCGCCGAGTCAGATACTCTGTGTTTTATGGACCTCAGGCGGGGGTGGGACGTTACTGGGCAGCAGGGCGGGGTTAGCAGGGACCAGGAAGTGAGGGATGTGCGTGGGTAGCGTTAGGGCTGTTACTGTTTGCCCTCGGTACTACTACTACTACTACTACTACAACTACTAATACTATTTCAACTACTACTATTATTTCAACTACTACTACTATTTCAACTACTACTACTATTTCAACTACTACTACTACTACAAATACTACTACTATTTCAACTACTACTACTACTACAACTACTTCTACTACTACTAGTACTATTTCAATTACTACTACTACTACAACTACTACTACTATTTCAACTACTACTACTATGACTACTACTAGTACTATTTCAACTACTACTACTACAACTACTACTACTGCTACTACTACTACTAGTACTACTACTACTACTACTACTGCTACTACTACTACTACTACTACTACATAAATGATACCTCCACCCATGTTTATTTTCCCGACACATAATCATGGAGGGCTCCATAGCTTGGAGGTCATTAGCCCCAACTCTGTTCGCTAATGACTGTGGCATCCAACCATATCGCTAATACTACCTGACACTAAATCACCTATCATCTATTACGTCTAGATCCCCCTTTCCTTCCCGACCCACCCTAATGTCACTCTCCACCACTGTGGCTTCATAGTCCATATTGGAGATGTTGGTGGCTTTTGGGCCAGAGTGTCTGGTGCCCCTGAGACATAGGATGGCCGACCTGAGCAGGGAGAACGAGAGGCGACACCTCATCCAGGCGACAACGTGACTCCTTGGCTGATGCTTCTTTTCTGAGATTAGTTCCGCGAGGCGTGTGTAGAAGCATTGGGCCCTGGGACCCATCCCGCCGGATGTGGTGAAGACGAGGGAGGTGAAGCTGCCCTGATCCACATGTTGGATTCTTTCACCGTATGCCCTTGTCTTCTCCTGGTCGTTCCTGTGGTGGGCGGCTTGCAGGGGCAGCTCACGGTGACAGGCAGCCATCGGGTCGAATATGCGGATGTCCATGAACGCCCGCTGTCCGCGCACCCAGAATCCGCGGGCACTTACATCAACCCGTGCCTCCTGTGAGGTATTGGCTGTCCTGTACCGAAGGTGTTCGCCGTCCAGGGGAAGCAGTGCCGGCTCGGTAGTGACGTCTTGGCATACCTCCCCGAGCATGCTGGCTGTCAGATCCCTCACTTCATCGTGTCGAATACAGACGAAGCCTCCTTTTTTACATATCATGGTGTGGGTGACATCATTTGGTGATCCACATGCACAGAGATCAGGCAGTCCCTCAATCGGCCAGCCATATCTCAGAGCAATGGCGTCGACAAATTCTTGTTTGTTGAGGCTGAAGCCCTTTGCTCTGATTGGGAATGACGTTAGCCAGTTAGAGGCGCCTGCCCCCTGTGCTGTGTGTATTTTTCTACCCATTTCTGTGGACAGGTGGTGTGTAAGACGGTCCAGCTCGTCTTTTTGGGCCTGTTGCCTTTCTTTTGAGACTTTTCTTTTAATATCTCTTATTTCTGTTTGGTCTATCTCTCCCTCTGCCTCCTGAGCGATGATCCTGTTGATGAGTGACCTGGTAAGGCTGATGGAGTTTTGGTTCTCCTAATCAGCCAGCTTCTCAGCGTTGGTGATCCCCATCCCACCCAGTCTTGGGGGAAGTGCTAGCATATCCCTCTCCTCCTCCCCCAAAGCATGAGATTTCACCAGCGCCGGCAAGAATACATTCTTGACGGCATTTTCCAGTGGTCGGAGGAGTGGACTGATGCCGGGGATGGTGCACATCAGGAACGTCCACCGATTTTGGATGCCGTGGGTGTACGCTGAATAGGCAGCGTGTGGCTCAGTCTTGGCAATGGCAGACAAAGCTTCTATTTCCTTCACCCATTCAGCTACTTTGTCTCCCCCGTACTCCTTCTTATATACCTCTGTCCCGATCACTGCACCTAAGTGTCGTTGTCCGTCTTTTGTCACAATGACGCTACTTCCTCTAAAAGTTTCTGCGGCATGATCATAATGTTCAGGTTTGACAATAAGAACAGACTTGGTGGCGTTAGGGATGTATCCTATCTCAGGGCCGGCGGTGTTCACAGTGTCCCACCACCCTTTTAAGTCTGAGATTTTACCAGCACCTGAGAGGTCATCCGCATAAGCCACCTGTTTCACCCGTGTTTCTGCGAACGCGATTTCATTTTGGAGGACTGATAGGCCCAGGGCGTACATAGCCATGGCTATTGGGTCACCTTGTGTTGTTCCCTCAGATGATTTTAACACTATCACTTTTCCACTGTGGCTATTTATGTATAAGTCGGTCGGGTATGTATAGGTGTTTTCGACATACATAGCTAAGCTAGGGCACTTGGTTTTAATGTTGTGTATCATAGTCTTTCTATTTATTGTGTTGAAGGCATTTTTGGCGTCAACAAGAAGCACTGCTTCGCACTCCACGTGGTCGAATATCTCCCGCATGGCATGGACTGCTGCTTCTCCTCCTGCCTGCTGTCCCGCACAAACTTGGAGGCTCCCTGCTGCCATTCTCACATCTTCCTTGACGACAGCCATGATGCATTTGCCTACGATGCGCCGCAACTACTACAACTACAACTACTACTACTACTAGTACTATTTCAGCTACTACTACTACTACAACTACTACTACTACTACTAGCACTATTTCAACTACTACTACTACAACAACTACTACTACTACTACTAGTACTATTTCAACTACTACTACTACTACAACTACTACTACTACTAGTAGTACTATATCAACTACTACTACTACTACTACAACTACTACTACTATTTCAACTACTACTATGACTACTATTACTATTTACAATAATTATGATTGTAATGATTGTGATGGTTGTTAATAAGCGATATAATTGTTGTTCTGGTAGTAATGATAATACTGATATTATTACTATTATCATTTTTTTGTTATGATTATTATTACGAGTACTACTTGTATACTATATAATCTCTCTCTCTCTCTCTCTCTCTCTCTCTCTCTCTCTCTCTCTCTCTCTCTCTCTCTCTCTCTCTCTCTCTCTCTCTCTCTCTCTCTCTCTCTCTCTCTCTCTCTCTCTCTCTCTCTCTCTCTCTCTCTCTCTCTCCTCCCTCTTATTCGTTCATTCGTTGCCATATTTGTTAGTTTATTTGAGTGTATCTTCATATAATCTTTTCCACCCTACGCAGACCTCCTCCTCCCTCCCTCCCTCCTCTTTCTCCTCCACCACTTCTCTGGTTCCCTTGTTCTACTCTCCCTCACTATTTTCCTTCCTTTCTTCCATCTTTCCAGTCTCCTCCTTCATTTCCCTTTCCTTCTCCTTCTCACTCTTTCCTCTTCTTCCCCATCTCCCTGACACCTTTCATTTCCTTAATAATTTTTATCGTTTCATCCTCCTTTCCTCTTACTCCCTCGGTCTCTCATCTCCCTCTTCCTCCAGCCCTCCCACTCTCCCTCGTCCATGGTGGGTTGAGATGGATGCCTGAATGTCAAATGATAGAAAAAAAGAAATTGTGTTCGTAGAGAGAGAGAGAGAGAGAGAGAGAGAGAGAGAGAGAGAGAGAGAGAGAGAGAGAGAGAGAGAGAGAGATGTACCGATTACTTTTTTTTTATGTTACGTTCATGTTTATTTTTTCAGTATAGGCTATAACTAATTCTTATTTTAGTTCATACCTTTTCCGTTCATAAATTATATTCAAAACACACACACACACACACACACACACACACACACACACACACACACACACACACACACACACACACACACACACACACACACACTTTCGGACTGTGGAGTTTTTTTTAAATAAAAAACGGGAAAAAATTCTTTGAGGGAAAAAGGGGGAGGAAAAGGGAAATTATAAGAATGAATATAACGGAGGTGAAAAAGGAAATAAGAGAAAACAGAAAAGGGAAAAGAAGTGAGAAATTAATCTAAAACAAAGAAACTGGAAAACAGTAAGGGAAAATGATATAGAAAAGGATATTGGTAAAATTAATATAAAAGAAACGCAATGAGCGGCAAGAAGGGAAATGAGAGCAGTACAAGACAGTAAACCGCTAAGAGAACAAACTACTCTTAATGACACAAATCTAAGGCTATTAAAAGATATTCGGAAACTGTATTTCTGCTATTGCGGTGGGTTTGTTATGTTTTTTGAGGCTTTTAAAATACAAAGATCCAAGCGCCTGGGAAGGAGGAAAAGGAGGAGGAAGAAGAGGAAAGAGAGGAAGATTGAGATGGAAACGGAGATGGAAATAAGGGGATGAGGAAGAAAGAGAAGAAGGAGATTGAAACATATGAAAAGAGGAGGAGGAGGGGGAGGAGGGAGATGGAAACGGAGATAGGAAGAGGAGAAGAAGAAGAAGATGCAAACGCAGATGGAAGACGAAGCGCCCGACAGGAATATGCAGTAAGTAAAAACGAAAGAAAGACGAGCAGCGTGAGATATGGAGGAGACGGCAGCGATGAAGGGAGGAGCGAGGAGAGGATGAGAGATGAAAGACACGAGGGACAGACAAGCCAGAGGGAGTCACAGGAGCGAGGAGAGAATGGGAGAGGAAGGACACGAGGGACAGACAAGTCAGAGGGAGTCACAGGAGCGAGGAGAGAATGGGAGAGGAAGGACACGAGGGACACACAAGCCAGAGGGAGTCACAGGAGCGAGGAGAGGATGGGAGAGGAAGGACAGACAAGCCAGAGGGAGTCACAGGAGCGAGGAGAGGATGGGAGAGGAAGGACACACAAGCCAGAGGGAGTCACAGGAGCGAGGAGAGGATGGGAGAGGAAGGACACACAAGCCAGAGGGAGTCACAGGAGCGAGGAGAGGATGGGAGAGGAAGGACACACAAGCCAGAGGGAGTCACGGGAGCGAGGACAGGATGGGAGAGGAAGGACAGACTATCCAGAGGGAGTCACAGGAGCGAGGAGAGGATGGGAGAGGAAGGACAGACAATCCAGAGGGAGTCACAGGAGCGAGGACAGGATGGGAGAGGAAGGACAGACAATCCAGAGGGAGTCACAGGAGCGAGGACAGGATGGGAGAGGAAGGACAGACAATCCAGAGGGAGTCACTGGAGCGAGGACAGGATGGGAGAGGAAGGACAGACAAGCCAGAGGGAGTCACGGGAGCGAGGACAGGATGGGAGAGGAAGGACAGACAAGCCAGAGGGAGTCACAGGAGCGAGGACAGGATGGGAGAGGAAGGACAGACAAGCCAGAGGGAGTCACGGGAGCGAGGACAGGATGGGAGAGGAAGGACAGACAAGCCAGAGGGAGTCACAGGAGCGAGGACAGGATGGGAGAGGAAGGACAGACAAGCCAGAGGGAGTCACAGGAGCGAGGAGAGGATGGGAGAGGAAGGACAGACAAGCCAGAGGGAGTCACAGGATTATATATTTACATAGAAAATCAGACCACACAGACCCCATGGTCCAGACTAGGTGGTCTGTCCTTAAACCTAAGTGATTTTACATTAATCAGAAGGCTCCTAAACGTTGCATTTCTACTCTAGTTGATATTAAGTTGAAGGAAGTGACGGTCGAGCTTATTTTTGAAGGAGTCAATCGTGTTACACTGGACCACTGACGGTGGAAGCTTATTCCATTCTCGCACTACAACGTTGGTGAAGAAAATTTTGGCGCAGTCTGAATTTACTTGTCTACATTTGAGTTTTACGCCATTGTTCCTCGTGCGCAAAGTGTCATCGATCATAAACAATGTTGATCTGTCTACATTCGTGAAACCGTTAAGTATTTTAAAATATTCGAACAGTTTTCCTCGGAGGCGACGTTTCTCAAGAGAGAACATGTTAAGGGTGGAAAGCCTTTCTTCGTAGGATTTGTTGCGCAAGGAAGGGATTATTTTCGTTGCCCGACGCTGAACACCTTCTAATTTAGCAATATCCTTTGCATGGTGGGGAGACCAAAACTGTACCGCATATTCCAAGTGGGTTCTGACTAAACTATTGTAGAGCGGGAGTATTACATCTTTATTCTTGAATAAAAAGTTTCTTTTAATGAAGCCCAACATTCTGTTCGCTTTATTAGCTGCATCGATGCATTGCTGTGAGAATTTGAGGTTTGACGCGATTTTGATCCCCAAGTCCTTGACGCATTGAACGCTTTTGAGTTTAACGCCGTGCATTTCGTAATCGAACTTCTTAATCCTCGTTGCAACTTGAAGGACCTGGCACTTGTCTACGTTAAAGGGC
Source organism: Eriocheir sinensis (assembly GCF_024679095.1). Classification (NCBI taxonomy): domain Eukaryota; kingdom Metazoa; phylum Arthropoda; class Malacostraca; order Decapoda; family Varunidae; genus Eriocheir; species Eriocheir sinensis. The sequence continues at coordinate 65,630 of NW_026111899.1, forward strand.
ATCTCCCATCTATCCGACAAAGCTGAAATTTTGTGCAAATCCTCTTGGAGGCTTTGCCTGTCTTCGTCAGTGAGAACCGAGTTACCAATCTTTGTGTCAAATTTACTAATACGATTATTGAGTCCAACATCCACGTCGTTGATGTAAATAATGAAGAGCACTGGGCCAAGAACCGAGCCCTGAGGGACGCCACCAGTAACCGGCGCCCTCTCTAAGTTAAATCCGTCAATCACTACTCTTTGTTGTCTGTTGCTCAACCAATTCGCGATCCATTGGTGTACTTGACCGTCAATACCTATTTGCTTTAATTTGTAAAGTAGTTTATGATGTGGGACTTTATCAAACGCTTTCTGGAAATCAAGATAGACTACGTCCAGTGATTTGGCTACGTCATAAACAGTGAAGAGGTCGCTATAAAAGGTTAATAGGTTTGATAGGCAGGATCTTTTGTTTCGGAAGCCATGTTGTGAGTCCCCAATTAATGAGTGGCTTTCAAGGTAACTCACAATTTTGTCTCTAATTTTCCCCTCAAGTAGCTCACCTACAACCGAAGTTAGACTAATGGGCCTGTAATTACCTGGTACTTTTTTGTCTCCTTTCCAAAAAATCGGTGTCACGTTAGCCTTTTTCCAATCTGAAGGGACGATGCCTTGTCGCAAGGACAAATTGAATACGGTTGTGAGGGAGGAGAGTATTTCGCTCTTTGTTTCTTTCAGCAGAATTGGATATGCTTTGTCAGGAGAGGAGAGGATAGGAGAGGAAGGACACACAAGCCAGAGAGAGTCACAGGAGCGAGGAGAGGATGGGAGAGGAAGGACACACAAGCCAGAGGGAGTCACAGGAGCGAGGAGAGGATGGGAGAGGAAGGACAGACAAGCCAGAGGGAGTCACAGGAGCGAGGAGAGGAGGAAGATGGAAGGCGAACGAGGACAAGGAGGATGGAGGAAAGAAAGCGGCGCAGGGATGAAGACGAAACACAGAGAAAGGAAAAAAATAATAAACTCAATATATATAAACGAAAAACAACAAGATAATAACATTGATGAAATAAAAGATGAATGAGAACAAAGTGGTAAAGGGAAATGTGTGTATGGATAAAAAAGATGATAAACAGGAGAAAAGACAAACACATGAAAAAACGTATAGGGCAGATAAGACAATTGCAGTAAATGAAAAAAATAGGGGGAATGAAGACAAAGAGAAAAAATAATAATGAAAAGCGCATGAATGAAGATGACAGAGAGAGGAAAAATATAGCAACGCAATATATATCAATGACAAAAGCAAGACTATAACAATGCAGTGTAAGCAAGAGGCAGGAGAACAAGGAGGAACACAGGAGAAAGGACATTAACAACAGAATAACAGTAAATGAAAAAAGAACGGTGACGAAAGAGAAAGAAGATAGGCGAGGATAAAGAAGACGATATAAAAGACGCAATAAACGCAAACTTCAAATAAATGTAAAAAACAAACACTGAAACCATGAAGGAGAGACAATAAGGAGAGACATGAAAGAAAGGCGTGAACGGAGAAAATTCTTCCTCCTCATGAGACCGAACACACTGCAATAAAGGAATGTTTTTTTCTCTTAACGTTTTCAAACACCAAAGCAATAACTGTTTCGCATACGCCAATTCTTTTTACAGCACAGAGCATCTCAAGAGTGACAAAAGTAGATGTAAAAAAAAAAAAAAACCCCGCTCACTGTTGCTCTCATAGACTGATAAGTATAGAGTGGCCAAAAGAGAGGTCAATTTCGGATGGAGAGGTGTCTTCATACACTCTTCTTGAAAGGGGTCGAGTCATAGGCAGGAGGAAATACAGACGAAGGAAAACTGTTCCAGAGTTCACCAGAGAAAGGGACATGCTGGATATCTCTCGCATAAGGGGTTTGGACAGTATAGTGCTGAGCATGAGTAGAAAGTCGTGTGCAGCGGAGCCGCGGGAGGGGGGGAGGCATGCAGTTGGGAAGTTCAAAAGAGCAGTCAGCATGAAAATATCGAAAGAAGATAGAAAGAGATACAACATGGCGGCGCAATTCAAGAGGTAGAAGGCTGTCAGTTAGAGGAGGAGAGCTGTTGAGACGAAGAGCCTTAGACTCCACTCTGTCCAGGAGAGCTGTGTGAGTGGAGCCCCCCCACACGTGAGATCCATACTCTATACGAGGGCGGAGAAGGCCCCTATAAATGGAAAGCATTTGTGCGGGGGAGAAGAACTGGCAGAGACGATACAGAACGCCCAACCTCGAGGAAGATGATCTAGTAAAAGAGGAGATGTGAAGTTTCCAGCTGAGATTTTGACGTAAGGATAGACTGAGGATAGTTAATGTTGAAGAAGGTGACAGCTGGGTGTTATCGAAGAATAGGGGATAGGTGTTTGGAAGATTTTGTCGAGTTGATAGATGGAGAAATTGGGTTTTTGAGGCATTGAAGAACACAAGGTTCCTTTTATCCTAATCGAAAATTATAGCAAGGTTAAGCGTTCTTTAGCCTCCAGTCTGGAGTCTTGTAATTCCTGTTGAGAGTGTAACGGGCTTGTCGGGGGGCGTTTAAAGGGTGTTGATTAAGACTTCAGCTTCCTTAAGGCGAATTATATTCGTAGCCTTTATGTACAAGAAGCGACGGAGCGAGAGCGACTGTCGTTGTGTGTCAGTCGGACTCTCGTGAAGGAGAGGGGAGTTACAGGTTGGAAAATAATTGTTACAATTGGTCACGTATGTCAAGGTGACCTCCACGCACCATCGGAGTGCGAAGTATACAAAACTGAGACGGTAAACACTGACGGACGACATTCCTATAAGGTGGCGTGATCTATCTGTCGTGGGTTTTTCCATTGACAATTGTATGCCTAATTCGTGGTAATATTAAATAATAATAATACATTGATATCCTACTATAACGCTGCTCGGTCACCTACCAGTGATCGCGACCTCGCGATATACAAAAATCTAAATAGCAGTCTAGTTACCATGAACATACATAGTGGGAGTTTGTCAAGCAGACTTCCTATGATACAATTACAATAAAACACTGGCTATGCAAGAACAGATGTGGAGTTATAATATAAATAGTGAGAGGGAAACCACAACGTGTGTGACATGAAACATAAGAAACCTCTCAAAAGATAAATATAAGGACACATGTATAAGAAGCTATCAACTGGCATAGTTACAGACAATGAAACGTTGATCTAGCTCCTAAAAAAAAATACAGTAGTGAAACACAGTACAACGTTAAGTAGAGGAGCAGCCAGGTTTTTGTCCCCCGACATGGATGATAAAAGGAAAAACTACCTTGCCAGTGGCCTCCCGGCATCCAGTCGCCGTGTCTGCACAACCAAATAATCGTGCAGGACAGAGTTTCTCCTAATAAGGTAGCACATGACGACGAGACTGACGAACATCAGAAACAATGGTACCAAAAACCCAGGGTACAGGTAGGGGAGATGCAAATAATCAGGCAGCGTTTCCTCCAGGGTTTCCGCAAACTCTGTTTTGTTTGCGAAAGACAATGAATTAAGGGAATTAGTCACATACGAGATGCTGGAGAAATGAATGTCATCGAGAGACCGTAGAGGAAACACTCGATGGGAAATATTGGCCGTGAAAACCAGACGGATCCGAGACGGGTACGTTGTTATGTTAGTGGAGCGGATATAGCATGCTTCCGCTATGGCATAGTGACCAGTAACCCGTTGATAAGTGGTACCCTCCGGGCAGATGACCGAAACATAGAATGACTGAGGGAAATAAAAATAATGCAGACCCTGAAAGTTCTTATGGAAAACAGGCGTTGGTGGTAGCTGCTAGTAAGGGCACAGGGAAAGAGCGTCAGACGCGTACACGCGGGTGAGGGCGATCTCGCAAACCCCCCCCCCCGAACCGGAAGGAAGGCAAAGAGAGACGCAGAGCAATAGAATCGCCCGAAGACCGTCTCCTTGCAATACTGCAAGAGTGAGTAGCTACCCGTTGAATACAGAGCGAAATCCTTCGCGATTAGAACAAGAGACGGGGACGTGTCCAGGGCTAACACACTGTAGTAGTAACAAATGTACGGAAGTGGGGGTTGCCTCTGCGGGGGGGACTGGAAGTGGGGGTTGGGGGGGTCAGCGGGGGGGTTACGGGAGTGGGGGTAATTTGCGGGGGGGTTACGGAAGAGGGGGTATCTAGACCCCCCACACACACACACACACACGCCCATCTCTTTTACCTTCCCCCCCCCCCCCTCACCCCCTCTCGGACTAGCGTACGGAAGCGAGAGGGTGGGTACTTGAAGAGTTAAGATAAAATCGTGAGCTCGAGTGACCACAAGATTATAATCACAGAAAAAGGTTAAAGCCATTAGGTTACTGACCAGGCTGGAATACGTCACGCGCACCTGTTCCCGGTGACCACAATATTATAATCACAGAAAAAGGTTAAAGACATTAGGTTAATGACCAGGCTGGAATACGTCACGCGCACCTGTTCCCGGTGACTTATCTTTCTTCCCATACACACACACACACACACACACACACACACACACACACACACACACGCACACACGCTCACACACACACACACTCACACACACACACACACACACACACACACACACACACACACACACACACACACACACACACCATCACTCACAGATGTTAAGAACGAGATCGCGAGTGACCACAAGATTACAATCACGGAAAAAGGTTAAAGACATTAGGTTAATGACCAGGCTGGAATGTGCCCCGCACCTGTTTCCGGCGTCTTATCTTCCCTCCTGCCCACTGACGCGCTTACTCACACACACACACACACACACACACACACACACACACACACACACACACACACACACACACACACACACACACACATCTAGCAAAAAATCTAGGAAAAAATGGATCGATGACATCTCCATGTATCTGAGGCCACGCCTATTGAAGTCTTAATGATTCAAGTCATTACAATAAACCTCAGGTCATTAAAGACTGACCTGAGGAACACACATGCTTGCACACACGCACATGCATACACACACACACACACACACACACACACACACACACACACACACACACACACACACACACACACACACACACACACACACACACACACACACACACACACACACACACACACACACACACACTAGCGCACACACACACACACACACACACACACACACACACACACACACATCTGTTCATGAGATAAAATCACGGAAAAAATGTTTCGATGACATCTCCATGTATCTGAGGCCACGCCTTCTGGTCTTCGGAAACCTTAATGATTCAAGTCATTACAATAAACCTCGGGTCATTAAGGACTGACCTGAGGAACACACACACACACACACACACACACACACACACACACACACACACACACACACACACACACACACATGTACAAACGAACACACAATGTCGAGGGGTATTTATGGACGTCAAGCCAACAAGCACTTCACAGGCTCTCAAGGCGGTCTCAGGTCAAGAGGTCTCCTGTTCTTGTTTCCCGTAAACATGAGGACCCCTGTACACACCCTGTATCAAATGTTCATGGTGTAATAATTACTTCCGTTGTCCGCACTCGCAGCTCATAGGGCGGCCTGCCTTCCAGAGGGCCTTGGGACTGGATCGAAAGATATATCTACTAGAAACAATGGTAAGTACTTAAATGTTTGCGTTACTTTATATGATTGTCATAAAAAAACAGTAGCAGATGTGGATGACGGGAGGAGGTAGAGTGCTGGACAGCATGGTCAATATCGACTTTAGTCTTTCTATCTTTTTTCAGAAGAGACGTCGTCGACTAGCTCTGATCGATCAGATGTCGGTTTCTCTCAACCAGACCCCAGCGATATTGGAAGTTGTTCTCCACGGGCGGGTCTCAGCGACGAAGCCAGTCAAAACCAAAGGTATGTCAAAACCTAATATCTTCTGAAATGCAATATTGTTAAAATGTGTTTTACAAGAGACACATTTTCCATATTGTATTTTAAGTGTCTGATAAAATATGTGCGGGATAGAGGGGTTCAAAAAATTTCATTTGTGTTTCGTATTCCTTGAGGACTATCTCCGAAGAAGGCGGGTCTGGTAGGCTCAGCCATTGGCCCTCCTCTTCAGCGATCGGTAGTGGACGAAAACGAAAACAAGCGAATACAGGAACAAACGGTAAGTTTCTACGTTTTTTTATTGCGCACACGTCTGTTCTAAGGAAAAAAATTGTAATTTCACTATTTCTCTCTAATATTATTTTACCTTTCTTCAGACACCTGCAGGAAAAAGCAAGCCCGTCGTGAGGGATTCTCCCATCCAAACAGTTCTCCACAGCCAGGACCCAGCGGTTATAACCCGGGACGGCCGACAACAACACCCTCACCAACACCAGGTGAAATAAGCCAACATTTCAACGGGGCCTTAACAACGATCGACGTGCCCGTCCCACCAGCAGACAACGGCGACATTGCATCATATTTCAACAACAACACTGGCCGTCTTCGCGAGGCAGTAGAGTCTGTATTCCAAGGCTGCCAGCAGGTTAGACATGCATCTGCGTTTAGTCAGAGAAGACCCCGACGGTGGAGTTCAATATAGAGATATGTATATGAGAAGTCATATGCAGGTAATTAGCTATGACGATATGGATTCATATGTACGTGAACTATCCGAATATTTTGTTAATCGGTTTGAACATGACATGTCGGACGAAGAGGGCAGTGGATTTACGTTAGATGAAATAGTTAGCGTAAAATTTTCCTTCTCTCTTATAATGCTGCACAATAGTATTGGAGAGTATGTGCCCTATCCTAAGGGTGTTCCAGGGAAAACACAAGTTCTCAACCCTTCAGGACCCACGGACTATGTTTTCCAAGTTCTATCAGCTTATCGCTATCTTAAGTCAAGAAATGTAGTTCCATCAGGCAGACAATGGGAGAATGATTGCTTGGCCTCTATTAATACAGGTAACATTCCAACCCCGGTATCCTGGGAAGACCTCGGTCGGCTTGAAAGATTAAACAACATAAGTATTCGCGTTTACTGTCTAGACAACGTTGAAGACAAAAAAGGCGAACTAACTCTAGTCAGAAAGGGGCTCAAAGATCAAGAAGTTGTTCATTGTCTGTTGTTGGGGAACAGACACCTAGCTCTTATCCAAGACTTTGACGCATACATGAACCTGTTTACCTGCCAACGTCGCGGGAAAAAAATGTTTTGCGATATCTGCCTGTGCGCCTGTGAGAACAAGACAACGCTTGCTGAACATGTGCTAATTTGCCCAACGATGATCACAAGACTAAGATTCCCACCCGCGGGTTCTACTGTGAAATTTATTAATCATGCTAAGGCATATGAGCCATCTTATTTAGCATTCTATGACTTTGAGAGTATTCTCGTACAGCCTTCTTCGAATGTGTCTGGATGTGTAAAGAGACATCACTTTGCCATAGCGTATGCTTACATTATAGTGAATAGAAACGGAGAAACAGTACAAAGCGGATCCTATTGTGGAAGTAATGCTGTAAACCATTTTATTCATACAATGCAGTGTGCCTGGAAAAAGTTGAAATTTTCTAAAGGCTACAATAAAATCAACATGACCGATGAAAATACGACACGTCACAATGAGCAAACTCACTGTCTTCTCTGCAAACAGGGTTTTTTAAAAGGTAAAGGAGTAAAACATCATGACCATGAAATATCAGGAAACAATTACATTGGAGCTTATTGTAATAGATGCAACCTCCAAATGAAAAATCACAAATTGCAGCTCACTCTCATTGCACATAATGCTAATTACGACATGTCGTTAATCCTGCGTGAATTAACGATACCTGACTTGAAAATCAAACTAAGACCAAAACGTTCAGTTCACAAATACCATGAAGTCATCATAAATGACTTGAGATTTATTGACTCGTATGCCTTTATGTCTGGTTCGCTCGCGGCTTTAGCGAACCAATTCATCAGTAATGGGAACGAACCCATATGCACACAACAGATGTTGAAAGATGTGCCAGCACCTGCGTTGCCATTATTGATCAAGGGAAAGCAGGTGTTTTGTTATGACTATATGGATTCGATGGAACGACTTTCTGAGACACGTCTTCCATCCCGCGAATTTTTTTCAATTCGCTTCAAGAAGCAGAACTTTCCGAAAGTGATTATGAACATGCTCAGAATGTTTGGAAAGTAGCTGGGTGTCAGAGCCTGAAGGACTATTTGTTGCTTTATGTAAAAGTGGATGTTGGTCTTCTATGTGATGTCTTCCTAGAGTGGAGAGGTATTTTGAAAACCCAGTGGAGGTTGGATATTGTAAATTATGTTAGCCTGCCAGGATTTGCCTATGACTCCTTTCTGCTAAAAACACAGCAGGAATTAGAGGTGCTTAGTAGCCCAGACATATATCATTGCATTCAAACAAATGTGCGTGGGGGCTACACAAGTGTTGTGCGTCGTTTTGTACGCGCCAATAACATCTACACGAACCCTCAGTTTAATCAAAACATGATAGAAGCACTATCCTTTCATATCTTGACTTCAACAGTCTTTATCCCACTGTAATGCAAGAGAAGTTGCCATGTGGGGATATGAGAAAACTAGATGAGACAGAAATGCAGTCGTTTTTGAGCGGGGGCTTGGTCAATCAAGCAACCGATGGCGATTTTGGATATCTCATTCTGTGCGATACTGAGGCTGTCTCACGTGAAGTCGTTGAGAAAACGGATGACCTCCCACTGATCATCAGAAGACACAATATCACCAACAGAGATATATCGTCAGTCACACGCGAATGGTATGAAGAAGAAAACCGTCCAGCACCGTGTAAGAACATAAAACTGATTGGAACACATGCTGCTCAGGAGAAAATGCTATTTGCTCTGCCCCTCCTTAAACTACTTATTCGACTAGGCCTGGTTGTTAAAAAAGTGCATGCTATTTATACGTTTAAGCAAAATCACTTTCTTGCGGACTTCATTCATGATAACTTAGAAGCCCTCAAACGTGATACTTGACCTATCATGAAAAATGCAATCAAGTGTATTTCAAACAGCATTTTGGTCGATTCCTGATGAACGTGGCCAAATATAGTGAAGACATAGATATTGTCACCAACCGCGAAAAGTTTTTGAAGCTGGCCCGAAGTCCTTACTTTAAACGCGTTGTACCTCTCAATGATGGTCATGTAGTTGTAACTCGCCATAGGAAATATTCACGGGTGAATCATCCAAACTACATTGGCTACTACATCCTAGAGCTGTCAAGCTGCGACTATATGATTTCTATTACAATGTGTTGAAGGCTCATTACGGGGATCGGGCGAAACTAGTGTATTGCGACACTGATTCCTTAATAACAGAAATTGAAACTCCTGATCTATTAACAGAGTACTCACAGGAACCCTTCAAAAGCTATATAGACACAAGTAACTTTAGCCCCTCACATTCCTTGTACAGCACAGACAACAAAGGAAAGCTTGGATTTCTCAAGTCTGAAGTGGGGGAAAGAACCATCTCAGAATTTGTAGGTGTAAAACCAAAATGCTACTCCATCCTCTTGGCAGACGGTGACCGGTTGAGTTCAGCTAAGGGCGTTCCAAAGTTCATAAAGAAAATTGCTCATCAGCGATACAAAGACGCCCTATTCCAGAAGCAAACATTTACCTTTGACTATCAGGGATTCACAGTGCGCAATGGACGAATGAGTACAGTAAAATATCCCAAGAGAGGGATATCTGTAGTTGAGGACAAAAGATACTACATTAGCACCTTGGAGCCGCGATCTTACGGTCATCCCGATAGTTCTATAGGGATAGAGGAGGAAGAGCAGGAGGAGGAGGTAGCCCAGATCATGACACTGTCAAACGAAGAAAATTTGGAGGAAGGCGATGAAAGAGGCATAACAGAAGCGAGGCTAGCCGAGGTAATGGGTGGGCAAGAGATCGGTGAAATGGGAGAACTAGAAGAAGAAACCTATGAATTGTGGGGAGAACGGGATGTGCTGGTCGAGCAATATTTTCCCTTGATAAAACGGGTAGAGGCGGATGATGACGTGTTAATGCAAGCCGCGGAACAGGAAGAAATAAATCAAATGCTCTCATTATCCCCCCTTGAATATATGCTAGTAGATACAGACTTTTCAGAATAAATTGTAGTTGTTTATAAGATAGGGACTGGTGTGAATGTTGTATATACTGTTTATAGTGTAAGAATTTGCCTGCTATTTTTATGTTAAATATAAAATATATGTAAATATATTCTGTATATAGGACTAATGTTGGAGCTTTTGATATTATAAAATTGCACATGATGAATCTGGAATCATAATTTGACCAAATTCAAATAAACATTGAGTTTGTTTGACTTGTTTATATGACCTTTATCAAAAAAAAAAAAAAAAAAGAAACGGATGAAAAAAACACAATAATTGTCTTAAAATTTATTCGATTTGTGGAAACATGAATAAAACGCTTTTATGTTTCGATCCGGCTCATGCATAAAAGACTGCCCGCCAAATCAGGCGGGCGGCGGCGGCAACGGCAGTAGCGAGAGGTGCGGCGACAGGATGCGACAGGATTGCTCGGGGCCCAGGACAGAGGCAGGGCAGGGCAGGGCAGGGGCTGCACAGGGTAGTGGCGGTGACGAGTGAGGACCTGTGAGTGGAGCCAGACCTCTGATTTAAGCATGGTATACAACCACCCCACCCCCCGATAAAGGAACTAGAAAATTATTTATGCTTCATGGAATGTAATACAATTCAATATGAAAAAATCAATAAGTCAATATTTACTTTTTATGAACACGTGTTAAATGTTTGATGACATACGGGCATTATAAACTTGCTGTAAGCGAATCGCATCACGTGTTCATCATTCCTCGAATATTCGGTCTTGGAAAACTCCATACATATTTTTCAAGAGTTTCTCTTACACCCAAGTGCGAAACATTGTAGGCAAAGTACATGGCATAAGCCCCGCACATCGCTTCGCGTGCTTTGAAGTCGAAATGCATTTTATACATACTTAGCCAGGTTTTATCAATATATTTGAAATGATCAGAGTATAATTTTGGATCGAGAGCATAACTATCTAGGAACACTGCCATGCCCGGTTCATAGTAGAGACAAATCCAGTGTCCCATTTCTCTTTTAGAATAACTTGGTAGCGTATTGACGATGCACACTATAGGCTTTCTATATCGAGGTATAGAGTTTACCTCGTCTGCCAATAACACGCCTAAAAACAAGGCTTGCTTTCCTATGTGCCCCCTCAATCCTCTTTCAATCTCCATGTTGTTCATCGCACAGCCGCTTCAAGCGCGCACATCACACTGCAGCCGTCTTTCAGAATTAACTGTTATTATACCCACTGTTTCGCCAAACAGTATCAACAGACAGTTCTCGTTTTCTCCCTTGCTTAGATACAAGCTAAGTCTAAGCCACCCATTCATTTCAAAGGGCAAATTATAATTCAATTTTTCAGAACGAAAATCAAATTTGCAAATAATTGAAAACTTGAAGAAAATATACTTTCAGATTAAATGTTATTTGTGAAAAACAATTTCATACAAATTACTATTGTAGAGCTCTGCATATTCATTAGTGAATTTACTAGGAATATTATACATGGTTCTACCATTAACACTTAAGCTTATTTGACTTATATCGCCATGGCTCAAATACAATGGATTTAGCGTATAGTCGCCAGAATGAGCTTCCATGCTCGTTATAATAAGCGAGAGTTTTTCCGGAATAACATCACCCAACGGTTGATCATACGTTCCTGAGGTTTGGTCTTTGGCTAGCACATAGGTTTTCAAGAGGGTTTTGGTAAATGTCGATTTCAAAAGATTCCCTGTGGCGAGAGACGCGTTCAAAGCATGAAGTGCATTAGGATAAGGAAACAGTCGCGTATAAAGCAGCTTGGCTGAATCTATATGCAGACGAATGTTATCGCCAGTTGGAGAATTTAGCAGCCATGCATTACTAGATAGTTCCATTCTGAGTCTAATCGAAATACCATCGAGCAAGTAACTGTCTAAAGAACTTATATCCAGAAGAAGCGGGGTACAGAGTTGTATACCGTGAGTCTTAACCCGCTTCATAATGGTCTTGTGTTGCGCGCTGGCATTGTCAAAGTGTTCTGCTGTTACTTTGGAAATAAAACCGTTCTCTGGGATGGTAATATTAGCATTGGCTCCAATTGTATTCAATTTGTTGGGCGACAAAGTATTCAGCATTTTAACGTATGACGTGTACCCATAAAGTACATTATTGTCAACAGCTACATCTCCCAAAAAACATTGCCCTGATTTGAATAGGCTGTGCGCGGTATTATTTGCAAATTCAACGTGTTGAGCGTCTTCGAGAGGAGTAGTATTGTCTGGCTTAGTTAAGCGTAAAGAGGTGTGCAACACCAATTTCCCCAAATCAATAAAACTGCCAAGTGTTCCAGGAATGAGAAATTCTATATATCTATCGGATAATTTCATATTGAATCCGAGGTTAGTAGGTAAAACATCAGCATCATAACGGGAGGCAATCGTTGTTTCCAATAATCTCATTTTGTTAGGGCGGAAACAATTCACTGACACCGGCGGCATATTGCCCCAGGGGAGAACGGGTTCCCGACACCAACCGCGCTGGTGATGCTCGCCATACTGCTCTTAGTTCAACAATGATTACAACTCGGTAAAGATGTCCTTTTTATAACACCTTTTCCTCCCGACTCGCTTGACTTTCTTTTTCCCGCTTCCTCTAGTCAATTTCATTGCAGCTTGCTTTAAGGAATTAATTCCATGCTTTTTTATAGAGCTTCTCAAGTTGCTTCCGTGTGAAATATCATCTAGAACGTTGTTTCCAAATGTTCGAGCTGAAGGCACAATGACATTTTTCACTAGGAAAGAGAAAGCTCTTTTAGCGAGTCCAGCTAAAACCGAGAATAAACCCCCGCCTCTGTGATAGCTTGGTTCATAAGAAAGTGTGACTATATCATCAATACCACTCCCTCGGGATGATATCTGTTTGCCATTCGAAAACAGGGTATGATATTCTGCTACGGAAGGAGGGATGAATGTAACCCGCATGGTGGCGGCGAGGAGACTGTCTTTTCAAATGGACAACATTCCTATTAATACAGCAAAATGTACTCAAAGATTCAACGCGATCGGATATGAAGTAAACATGTAACAGGGTATCCTTCTTCGAAATGCATAGGACGACCATTTTGATCTGTGAGTTTAATAGAAATCGAATCAATTACTTTGGATTTAAGGGACTTATATATAGTTGGATGCACGCCTTTTGTTAGACCTCCGGAGAGCGAAAAGGCATCAAGAATATTTACATTTTTCCCTGCATACCTAGAGGGATTGACAAGGTCAGTGTAAATGAGAACACACTGTACGTCACCATTTCTCAACAGAGGGGCATGACCATGTAGCGGAACAAGAACGGGTTTTTGTTCTTCATGTGTACCCAAGGAAGAAAACACAGCATAACCTAAGTTGGGGACAAAACCGAGAACCTGGGCCAGTCGCGCATCAAAGGAAACCTTAATAAATACAACTTGTGGATGATAACCATTGTAGCAGAACAAAGTTAAATGATCATTTGTGGAGCTAAATGCAAGAACCTTTCTAGAATACGCTAGTAAATGGTAGTTGTATCCATCGACCATCTCCTTTATCAATGTCGTTATTATACCGTTAACACACATCAGCAAATACCCAGTGTCATTATACAAGATATTAGCATTAATAGCCTTTGACCGTGTGCGTCTTTCAATAGCTTCTGAATCTGGCGTTGGTCTTATACCACATTCAAGGTGTATACTACACTCTGGTTCACCCGGTTTAACAATGTAATACCGACGGGGAAGCAACACGTTCAGTAGACCGACTTCATATTCCACGTCCTTGTCTAATGTTAGAGTTTGTATATTATTAGTAAAGCTAGTGCTGGAATTGGGGTAAATTTCCCCATCCGCAATGCTGGTAACATATATATGATGTGACTCCATTTAGAGCAAGCAAGACACTAGCAAAAAATATTATAATTATTTCATTATATAGAGGTAGACATGACGAGATGCCAATTACATATTGAAGGTAAATCATACTAAACATCATTACATTGTTATTTATTGACATATTTTACATTTAGTGATGTACATAATTATTGGGAAATTGTCTGGAGCTATAGTTATTCAGGATCCACGTCGACTACAGCACCGTCCGTTTTCTTTTCCATTCGTCAGCCACAGCATCGTCCTCTGTATCCACCAGTTTCCTCTTCCTGTTTCGCTCGGGAGACACAGATAGAGTTAATTTTGTTTCAGGCTCATCGCAGGTCCACCATCTGTCCAGGATGACGCACGATATATTATGCAGTTGGAGTTCAGCCGCAGCCTCTTGGAGATGCGGTTGGTAGTCAACTTTCCACAACACGTAAAGAATTCCAGCGCTTGCAATATTGTAGGGAAGACGACACTTGTAATGTTGCTTTTAATCACCCATTCTACCAGTTTTGTGATGGACTCTTTAAACCAGCGGAGGCGGTTATCATAACTGTCTTCCTTTACCCCACGAATGAAATTTTGATCTCTTGACGTCTGAAGATATCCTTGGTTTATAGAGTTATTTTCCAGTTCGCGGCCAGGAGCATACTGGGTTAGGATACACGCCACATAAGGAAGATTTTCACTCGGAGGATAGCGAATATGCAGACTACCGGGAATACCACGATCTTCCCAGCGACACCTGTTCAGTTGATAGATCGGGCTTCTTTCGCGGTAGAGATTACTGTGCGGGTATAATCCATGTAGGCGTCCAGTAAACCCCCTCTTTTCGTAGCAGGAACTGCAGTTGAGGGAAGAAACGATGATGGTCTTGTTGTTGCGGTAGATGTCATCGCCAGGAGAACCGTCTTTGTAGTTGAACACGTAGGCGTCCGACATGGTGTCCTCTGGTATACTGGTGAGTGATGAATAGTACCGCTTCAGCTGATGGCGAGGGACGAGTAGCGAACCATCGTCCCATCTGCTCTCTCTTATAAGCCCGCTCGGGGCACCACCGTGTCCGAGCGTGTTCGTCCTCGCCTCCGGCATTTCTCTCTGCATGAAGTCGCGCGTCCAACGCGGTTCAGTATCTACAACGTCCATGATTCTGTTTCTTTCTTGAATCACAATGTAGGACTGCACTAGCACATTGGAAAAGCGGATTTAATATGGGTCCCATCTGTAAGTTGCCAACGATGGTTGTTTGGTGAAACCAGATCCCTGAATCTTTTGCCGCACGCGCGTATTTTTTATTTCGCTAGGTAATACACCCGTGGCGTCAATGATGTGTTTTATATCAGCAATGTCAGCAATCGTTGGTTTTTGACTTGCATTAGAGAGTAAATTCAACATGTACAGGATATTGGAGGATCGAACAGAAGACAATAGGTTGCCTCGGCTATCCCATTTTACGATGGGATTGTCTTTTATTCGTTCTAGCATCATATTGACGTATGGCACGTCGATACTTTTAACATACAGAGGTATTAAATTACTTATTTCAGGATTGGAGGATATCTTGTTCTCCCTAATCCCTGTGACTCTAAGTTCCACGGGTGGTAGTTTTGTGGTTTTGTATACACCAGATCGCGATATTTTCTTTTTTTTTGTAACTTTTCTTTCTTACAGAGCGAGACGACGGGTTCAATCTTGTAGGAGTGCTTGGTCTTGCACCATGGGACGACACGACAGGACCGCTGCTGCTTGCTGGCACATGTTCAGAGACCGGCATATGATCGGGATGGGTCGACTGCGGGTTGAAACACGATTGGCCGTTGACCCCCGGACTCGTGGAGTTGGCGCATTTAGGCTTAATACCCGTTAAAACACGCTCAGCGGTAGACTCAGGAACAAGATAATACGTGCGCATTATCCAAATAATTTTCCGATCAAGGAAGCGGCAATAGGTAATATAGCAGCTAATATATTACCGCCCCGTCTCGATGTCAATATAAGTCTTTTCTTATGGAGAGGAGTTTTCTTTCTAGCTATGGCACGTATGTCTTCCCAATAGTTACGTAATTTCTTGATAACTTTGCTATTGAGGGTGAGGTGCTTCTTTAACAAATTGGAAAATATTTCAGATATACAGTTCAATTGTTCTCGAGCTGCTTGCTTAATAGCACGGTTTCTATCTTTTACTTTTAATTTCTTCAAAAGTAAGACAAAGTTTTGTGTGCACTGAGGAGTGGTGTCTTTTACGCATTTTCTACAATATCATTAGCGCCAATCCAGCTGTTGAATGAAGCAGGGTATCCCAACCACGATACAAAATACTGCTTTTTCCTTTATTTTTCGTGAACGCAGTATTTTAATATCGTATGTCTCAGGCAGAGCGCTTAAGACGAGCTCTGGCGCGTAGAATATCCCCTGTATTGGTTCTCCAGACAAATCTTCTAAGAGATAAGTTCTTGGGCGATTCTTGTGTTTAATTGATTTTATGCGAAAGAGCTCGTGAGTATTTTGCTGCGTGTATCCTTTATGGAATACAGAGGAACGAGCACTTCCAACAAGGCGAACTATTTCCCCAACTGCCAGTCGAGAACTGATGGAAGACGCTGGTTGCTTCGGGTTTTTATACATTGCGTGGAATTGCCGTTTGATTGCAGATGGGTTTTTAAGTTATGAATATCAATGGGAGTTTGTTTGTTCTTCAGTCCAGAATGGGGCGAGCGGTTGTAGGCACTGACCATGTTTTGCAGCTGATCAATATATCTTGAAGAATTTTGAGACGCGATGAACTTGTAGATGCGTGCTTTAAGTGTACGAATGGGACGCTCTGCCAAGGCTGCTTTGATCTCACTTGAGTACACACTGTATAGCTTAATGCCCCGGGAACATAAATAGTTTCTTACTTTTCGATTCCAGAATTCTGTGCCCAAGTCGGTGTTTAATCTTCGTAAGCCTTCAGAATCTTTATTTTCCACCACTTGTTTAAAGGCCACGAGCATAGTATTTGCGTCTCTATTCCGACACGGGACAACTTGCATATACCTAGAAAACACGT
The DNA here is from genome assembly GCF_024679095.1 of Eriocheir sinensis. Taxonomy (NCBI): domain Eukaryota; kingdom Metazoa; phylum Arthropoda; class Malacostraca; order Decapoda; family Varunidae; genus Eriocheir; species Eriocheir sinensis. The sequence goes on from NW_026111899.1 coordinate 82,681, forward strand.
CTATGCATACTAACAAGTAGCCTATGTTATTATTTTCCTTTCTTATATGTCTCACGTCTGCTAAATCGGCAGCCATGATTACTTTGGGTTTTGAGGCTATTATCTTTTGCCGGGGAAATTTTTTAGTCTGTAGCTTATGCAATGTATATGTTTTATTGCTTCTCAAAAAGTTGAATACGTCATCACGTGTTATTGCCGGATTTATACTTTTTGCTTTCTCCCATAATTTCGCCTGAGAGCTTAAACCATAGGGTTCGTTATGTTGGGAGTATAGTGTGTGTAAGAGTTCCTTCTTCCTGGAGTTCACCATTGGAATACGCGTTCACCTGGGGGTTCTCCAACAATGTTTGAGCGAAACTGTAGGGACTCAGGAGTATTTATACCCAAATCAACAAGAAGATATCCATAAGGACGTGAATATACAGCATATTTATATATATCTACAAACTGGTTTGCCTTCTCTTTCCCGAATATTTGTCTGCCCAGAGTGTGAATTTGAGATAAATCGCGCTGTCTTAACAAGAGGAAATGAGAACAGTTCAGGCTAATATTCCTTGCATGCTTTCCACCCATATATAGATTTTGAGTGATAAATATGCATGAAATATTGTTGTGCCGTCCGCGAGTAAGAGCATCAACCACAATTTTGTTCCTTACAGCATCAATGAAAATATCGTCAAGTACATACAATGTCCCTCTCTGATCAAACGTATCCTCGTTGGCAATTGGATCAATTATTTCAGACGACACTATAACTTTAGGTCCTATTTCTTTATTTCTTTGAAGAGGATGAGACGTTAAGCCACATATGACAATTTTTTTGAACTTTTCATGATACTTCAGAATAAGCTGCTGTACAAGTTCCGATTTTCCAGAGTTGCTATATCCTGCAACTATTATGCGCGCAGGATATTGGAAAATATCGAGAAGGTTCTCTGAATATGTCTCAGTCATAGCGGAAACTCTATTAATGATGGTAATTATTAAAGTATGATGCTTATATAGCACAGAATATGTGTGTGTGTGTTTGTGTGTGTGTGTGTGTGTGTGTGTGTGTGTGTATACAACAAGAACAACAACAACAACAACAACAATAGCAATTACCCTCACTTTGTGCATGCCCCCCACTTCCGTCACCCCCCCGCTGACGGCCCTCTGACCGTCTTACCCCACTCCCGTCACCCCCATGACCACCCTTTCTTCCGTCACCTCCCCTGACCGACCTACCGCTCCGTCACCCCCTCGCTTCCGTACGCTGGCCCGAGGGGAGGGGGTAGGCATGTGAAATAGTGAAAACAAATTTTTTTTTTTTGGGGGGGGGGTGAAAAGGTAAAATAGATGTGGGTAGGGGGTCTAGATACCCCTCTTCCGTAACCCCCCCGAAAATTACCCCCACTCCCGTAACCCCCCCCGATGACTCCCCCAACCCCCACTTCCAGTCCCCCCGCAGAGGCAACCCCCACTTCCGTACATTTGTTACTACTCACTGTCCTTAGCTGAAAAAGGGAACGGGACAATTTCGTGTGCCTCAAACACGTCCGCCGTCTGAAATGGAACATGAATGATTATGGCATCAGGGGTGAGGCTGGACTCAATCAAGGGTTAAAAATATTGACTCATGTCCGGGGTGAATAAGGGCGTTAGGCTATAATTTTGATACCCGATCTGGACAGTCGTTCTCAAATCGTGTAGAGGGAACAAGGCAGGTGTGACTCTACCGTGCGCTGCATCAACCATGTTACTAATAACCTGCTGATTTGCCCTTGCGACGGAGTTAATGACGTTTTCCAATACATGCAAGGCCTGATCTAGGAGGAGAAACTGATTCACCTGGTCGATCTGTTTGACAACTATGTTGATAACCTCTACCATCTTATTTGTCTGCTCTAGCAGTTCCTCAATGTTAGTATGCAATTGCGCAAGTTTTCTACAATTGGCGTTGATCACCCTGCGATTTCGAGCAGCAAAGGAAAGTACATGAGCGTTGTGGTCCCGCAAATCGCGAACGTCCTCGTCGGTAGCCGTACCGAAAAGGAACTTCGAGGCGGACCCAACGATGTTGAGCAACCCCCTCTTTACCCGTGAGTGAACTGAGTGAAAACCATAATCCATGTTTACCTCATCAACTTTTCCCCGTAAGAACAGAATCCTATCCTCCAGGAGTTGAAAAAGAGTCAGAGAGTTGGTACTAGAAGGTGCCTTTGATTCCCTAATCTTGGTAGCCCGTATGGCGTCTGCCATGCCGAGTAGTTTTTCTGAGACTATCCTGATTGTGTCCGTGGTGTCGGTCAAGGAAGTATATGGATATTTTACGAGGAGCACATCTTCTATGAGGAAGACCTCTCCTATGTGCGCCGTGAAGGCACCAGGCTTCAGGTGGATGGGTGTTGTTGCAAGCAGGGAGCCGAGGGACAACAAGATGGTCAGAAAACGCAACATCATGATCTGAAAGTGGTGGGAATGAAGTATTTAAACCCGTGGTCTCAAGTTATAGCTATGGGTGTTGGGATTATCTTGTTGAACATTTGACTCTGAGGGGGAAGTACCAATATCAAGGTCCAAAGGTGAGGGAATTACTTTCAGACGATCACTGTGAACTTCTAGACTGACTCCACTGTTCGACTCGAGAACCTCGAACCGATTTCCCCTGACATTCCGAACAACTCGGTAAGGACCCACAAATTTAGCCCCCAGTTTCGAACTCCTTTCCGCTTGCTTAATCATGACTGTGTCACTCTCTTTGAAATTCACCGGGACGGCCTGTTTGTGTTGTTTTGACATCATTTCAACCTTCGTAGCTTTTAACGTACACCTAACTTCTGAGTGTATCTTGGAAAACATCTGCATCTGCTGTTGTGCGTACCTATCAATGTTGTAGAGAGGTTGTTGTGAGATTGTTAGGAAGTCGTACGGAAGACGTTTCTCCACCCCATATAAGATGTAGTAGGGAGACTTCCCCGTAGAGTCGTTTACCGACGTATTTATGGAAGCGGCTATATGCGATAGCCAATCCTCCCAGTTATCGTGGAGATCGTTCACGATAGGCCTGAGGACCTGTAAGATTTTCCTATGAGCCCTCTCCGCCAACCCATTAGCAGCTGGGTGGTAAGCTGTGATGAAGGATTGCGTAATGTTAAACTGAGCGCATATTTCGCTCAATACTGAGTTCCTAAACTCGGAGCCATTGTCACTCAAAAGAATTCGAGGAGACGAATGTGGACACAACACGTGAGTCACGAGGGCATGGGCCACGCGTGTGGCTGTCTTGTCCTTGAGAGGCGCTAGAACTAGAAACCTAGAGAACTGGTCGACGCACACCAATAAGTAGCGCGAGCCATGTTGGCTCTGGGGGAGCTGTAATAAGTCTATATTAACAACATCCCATGGCGCCTCTGGTACTGGGTATTGCAACATAGGTGCTGGCCCTTTGACGGACCCCTTGTGCTTAGCACAAACGACGCGATGTGCGACATGTTTTTCTACATCAACCCGTAATGTGGGCCAGTAGAATTTTCGTCTGGTGACAGATAGCGTCTTGTCTCTTCCTGGGTGACCCGCAATGGGTGTGTTATGGACCAGCTTAAGCGTCACGGGGACGTCTGGGATGACGTCTGGGATGACCAGTTGGGCTATAGGTACCGGTTTGGTTGGCCATGACCTACAAAGGAGGTTGTCCTCTGATAGGAAGAATTGTGAAAAGGGAACTGGCAATTCAGGAAGGTTTGATTCGTCTCCCGACTCGAGGGCGTAAATTAACCTCTTCCACACAGGGTGGTCTCGCTGAGCAGTGTGTAGCTCAGGTGAAGTGAAGTTGTGGATGACCTCTGGGGTGGTAATCGCGCCTATCGGAATATTCCGAGATAAGGCATCTGCGACCACATTTGTTTTCCCGGTGATGTATTTTATCTCCGGATTGTATTCTTGGATCGTTAAGAACCATCTTGCCAGACGACCGTGTAGGTTTTTTCCCTTGAAAAGATCAGTTATGGCCGCGTGGTCCGTATACACCACAATTTTGTACCCCATCACTATGTCACGAAAATGCTTCAGAGCCCACACGATGGCAAGAGCTTCTAGGTGGGTAACAGAATAGTTCTTTTCCGGAGCTGCAAGTACTCGACTGACGAACGCTATCACATGCTTTTTGCCGGACTTATCTGTTTGCATCAGCGCGGCTCCTACTCCACTAGCCGAAGCGTCGGTACAAAGCTGAAAGGGGTCCTTGAAATCCGGAAAGACAAAGACCGGAGCCTGTGTAAGCGCTTTCTTTAAATCCTCAAAACTCGTTTGTTGAGTTGAGAGCCACTGAAATGGTACGTCTTTCTTTAAAAGATGGGTTAGGGGACTCGCGCGTGCTGCGAAGTCCTTAATGAAAGGCCTGTAATAACCTGCGACACCCAAGAAAGACCGTACCTTGTCCGCAGACGTTGGCTGAGGGAACTCGGCAATAGCCTTTATTTTGTCGTCCACTGTGTGGATGCCGAATTCGTCCACGACATGCCCCAAGAACTTGATCCGAGGCTTTAAAAATTCACATTTGGTGATTTTGAGCTTTAATCCGACCTCTTGAAGTCTGTGTAGGACTGCTTTTAGTGTTTCCATGTGTGCATGCACGTCTTTACTTGTTATGATGATGTCGTCTAAATACACATAGACAGAGTTGCCCAGCAAGTCACCAAAAATACTGTTCATTGTCCTTTGGAAGGTCAAGGGAGCTCCTTTGAGCCCAAACGGCATCCTCGTCCACTCATAGTGGCCATGAGGCGTGCTGAAAGCCATTATTTCACATGACTCAGGGGCCATGAGCAGTTGCCAGTAGCCACTGACCAGATCAAGACTCGTAAAGACTTTATTTCCTCTACCGAGACACATCAGAAGATCTCTAAGAACGGGAAGCGGAAAATGATCATCTACGGTCGCGGTGTTCACACGCCGGAAATCAATCACAGGGCGATAAGAACCGTCTTTCTTTGGAACCAGAAACAAGGGTGAATTCCACGGGGAATTCGATTCTTTGATGACACCTTGTTCTAACATTTCAGAGATAAGTTGTTGCACCACCTCCCTCTGACTGTGGGGGAGCTTGTACGCATTGATATATACAGGATTTGTATTGGGTTTTAACTTAATGGGGTGTACAGCACACTGCGTAACTCCAAGCGGCTCGCCTGGTAGAGCAAGCGCCCCCCGATAATGTTCCAGAAGCTGGACTAAGGTTGGCTTAACTTCGGAATAGTGTGCAACTTTTAGGAATGCCTCTAAATTAGCTGTGTCTTGTTCGGGAGAAGCCTGACACGCCGAGGTTATGCCTGAGACTTGGGCTCAAGGGTATTCAGCTGGTTCCGGGGCGACATTTCTCCCATACACTAGACACTGGCATAATCGAACACCGTGTTTTAAGGATACAGGGGATCCAGACGTGTTTATTACCAATGCCTCTGCAAAACCTCCCTCCTTGACTGTCGCAAGAGTTACCTCCACCGTCACGCGGTGTATGTGAGGAACTCCGTCGATACACACATCACTGCCCGTCGGAGGGGCGCTAGGCAAACGGATTTTAACAAGTTTTGCAGCACGATCCGGAACTATATGAGGACCTTCTACGACTCCCGTTACTGTCCGCCACAAGTCTGCAATGTTTTCGTGTGGTTTGACCGGAAGAGGTGACACGTGGGCGGTGGCAGTCCCTGAGTCTGTGGTGGGTCGGTCCTTTTCCACTTCTGAGGGTGGGATTTCAGGTGACAGAGGCGATGGATTCACCATCCCCTGTATGCGTCGGCCTTGATACACGATCGCGTTGCTTTCAGGGTTTATGGTTATGTGCAGGTCTTTCATGGCGTTTAATCCTAAGATCCCATCCACAGGTAAAGCAAACCTGCTAGAGACATAAAGAAATCTCGAAAGGGACATACTTTTTCATGTAAGCTGACTGTTAGTGGTACTCGCCCAAGGATTCCCAAAGTGGTGCCCGTCACGCCTATCACATTCAGGTCGTTCTCTTGGAGCGGCCAAATTTCCCCACTCGCCTGTCGTGTCAGAGACCTGTAAGCGGAGTCGGAGATAACACTGACTGTGGCACCTGTGTCAACCACTAAGGTGAGTGAAATTTTTGCCCACCTTGCAAGGGAGGGCAATTATTCTTGTCCGTCCCAAGGCGGCAATGACGGAGTCAAGTTGCTCCCAATTAGTATTTTCCTTAAGGGACACTTGGATGTACACCTCGGGGCTGTCACGAAGTCATGTCTTTTTATTCTGAGAAGAGGAGTGTGGTTTACTGTCCGCTGAGGACTTGTACTTCTGTTCCTCCCTGGCCTTTTGTATTGCAGAACAACTGTCTGAATCATGAAAACAATTCCCGTGGATATGGCAAAAGGCAGCCTTCCGCTGATGGTTTGGCCTAGGGTTCCTGTGTGATGAATGATGCCCGCCCCTGTAACCTCCTGACCTCCTATCTGAGCCCCGTCTTGAATGTGTTGATTCCCTACGTTTCGCGAAACAAGAATTTTCAGAATGTCCTGATTGTTTGCAAAAACCACAGGTGAGAGAGACCTTACTTTGAGCCTGTAATACTGCGGCTGGTGCGAGGAGATGCTGGTGAGGGTGTCCTTGAACCTTGAGTGGGTTGTAAGTATGCAGACGAACCCGGGGGTGAACGAATTCTGAGGCCTGTAATTGATAAATAATGAGTGCCTGAACATAAGATTACCTTAGTAAATTCTCCGGTTGTGGTATCGTGTTCCGGTCCCTCTTCACTTGAAGGACGAGCCAACTGTTTAAAGGTGTCGCCGAGTTTAGCGAGAGTGTCTTTGTTCATACTATGGTGTAAATCATTTACACAATAGGAGCATATGTTGATAGCTGTAAATATGAACCAATAAACGGAACGTGTATGAATGAATAGTCTGCGTTGAAACCCTAAAAAGGCAAGAAAGAATGGCTAGCAAGGTGCCTGTTTAGACGTAATAGAAGTTAAGGTTATAATGGAATGCCCTAATGATATGGGTATATTGAAAGAATAACTATATAAACAAAGTGGTATGTTAAGTGAGTATACCATTGATGCTCACGTTTTCTCTCGAGCGGTGAAAAGAAAACGGAGGCAGGGCACACTGATGAAGATTAACTTTGATCAGGGAACTCACACTATACTCAACAGACTCGCTAGCAAACAATATGAAAGAATCAATATCGTATGCGAATGAACGGTACTCTCACAATTATGACTGATTAACAGCGTTAGGAACACAGAAATAAAAAAAATCGTGCCCCTGCACGGACAATAATGAAAATAAGCCGAGTCGGCATATTTGGACAAGAAGG
>NW_026111899.1:95000-202500 GCF_024679095.1 Eriocheir sinensis
TTCCATTCTTCCTTCCTTCCTTACTTCCCATTTTCTTCTTTGCTTGCTGTTTCCTTCCCATCAGTGCCTCCTTTTCCTCCATTTTCGGCCTCCTTTTTCCTTTCCCTCCATTTTCAGCTTTTATCTCTTTCTCCATTATTGCAACTCATTTGTTTTCTGTCTGTTGTTCCTTTTCTCTTTCTTTACTCCACTTTTTTCCTCTCCCTCCAGTTATTTACACATTTGTTCATTACTTTCCCTTTATTTTCCCCACTTTTCTCTTCTTCCTTTTTCCCATCCTTTTATTTTCTTCCTCCTCGCACTTGCACTTTCCTGTTTAACCTTCCCTTTCAATTTCTTCCTTCCACTTCTCTCCTTCCACTTACATCTCCAATTTTCTTCCTTCCTCATCTATTAATCTCCTCCACCTGTTATTATTCTCATTGATCTGTTTCGTATAATATTTTAAGACAGTGGGATTCAATAATTACCGACGGGAGAAAATGCTGACCCCTTACTCCTCAGGGCCATATTTTCAAACGTATCGGCCTTCCATTATGACTGTTTCCTAAGGCCACAGAGAAGAGTAAACGGTTTGTCACGGGTGATTTTACCATTCGGGGTGCAGAAGGTTTGTACAACTATCACAAGCATCACAAAACAGTCCACGAGAACCCCAGCCACTTCAACGAGAAGCTTTTCAAACAGGCGAACCGAGGCGCCGATACCTTTAAGAATAAAGCTTCCTTCCATCCAGCCAATCAGCTCCCGTAGCTAAACAGACGCTCCCTCCATCTAGCCAATCAGCTCCCGTAGCGATCTTCACTACAAAAGGTGCAACTAGCTCTAGATTTCGCCCTATGCAATGTCAACTCCAAGGTCCCTAAAACGGCATATCTCAAACCGAGGTGATGTGGTAAATCTCGACCCTATAAAGGATAAGCAAAGGGAAAAGAGTGCCCCCATCTCTATAAATCAAAATCCCGTGGCTGGCCTCCGAGCCAAGATAACCTTCAGAAGCACAATAAAGCTAAATGAACATAACGCTTGGATTGCCTCACGCAACTAACCCACAAAAAGAAGCAAACACTGAAAAACAAAAACAAAGCTGCATGGAAGTAAGGGTGGAACTACCCCGCGAAGAAAACTCACAAACTCAAACGAACATTCAAAAACAAAATAAAAGGAGCATGCACGTAGTGGCAGAAATACCCCTCGAAGAGAGCTCACGAACTCAAACAAGCATTGAGAACTACAATAAAAGCAACATGGACCTAAGGGTTGAATTATCCCTCGAAGATAACTCACAAGGTGAAGTGTTTCTTCAGACACACAATAACTCCAAACACGGAGCGATGGAAGGCACAATGTCGCGTTTATCAACGCCCTGCCCAGACGCCCTGCACACCCTCGCCTACTGGTGGTGGGTCCTGCAAGGGCTGCTCCTCGCTACCCTGGCGAGGTTCATCTCCGGACCCACCGCACCCGACGATGACAACCCTGACGATGACAACCCTGATGATTACAAGCCTTACGATGACAACTATGATGATGACAACCCTGACGATGACAACCCTGACGATGACAACCCTGATGATAACAACCCTGATGATGACAACCCTGACGATGACAACCCTGATGATGACAACCCTAACGATGACAACCCTGACGATGACCCTGGTCTTGATCTTGACTCTGTGGGTGAAGAGGATGACTTTGAAGAAGTGGAACGGAGGGATGTGGTTGAAGAGAATGGCTTTGAGGAGGTGGACCGGATGGATGTGGACCGGATGGATGTGGACCGGGTGGAGGTGGACCGGATGGATGTGGACCGGGTGGAGGTGGACCGGATGGAGGTGGACCGGATGGATGTGGACCGGGTGGAGGTGGACCGGATGGATGTGGACCGGGTGGAGGTGGACCGGGTGGAGGTGGACCGGATGGATGTGGACCGGGTGGAGGTGGACCGGGTGGAGGTGGACCGGATGGATGTGGACCGGGTGGAGGTGGACCGGATGGAGGTGGACCGGATGGAGGGGGACCGGATGGAGGTGGACCGGGTGGAGGTGGACCGGATGGAGGTGGACCGGGTGGAGGTGGACCAGATGGAGGTGGACCAGATGGATGTGGACCGAGTGGATGTGGACCAGATGTATGTGGACCAGATGGATGTGGACCAGATGGATGTGGACCGAGTGGATGTGAACCAGATGGATGTGGACCAGATGGATGTGGACCAGATGGATGTGGACCGGGTGGATGTGGACCGGGTGGAGGTGGACCAGATGGATGTGGACCGGGTGGAGGTGGACCAGATGGATGTGGACCGGGTGGAGGTGGACCAGATGGAGGTGGACCGGATCGATGTGGACCGGGTGGATATTAACCAGATGGATGTGGACCGGGTGGATGTGGACCGGATGGATGTGGACCGGATCGATGTGGACCGGGTGGATGTTGACCAGATGGATGTGAACCGGATGGATGTGGACCGGATGGATGTGGACCGGATGGATGTGGACCGGGTGGATGTTGACCTGATGGATGTGTACCGGATGGATGTGGACCGAGTGGATGTGGACCGGGAAGAGGTGGTGGAGGTGGTGGTGGGGCAGTTCGGGGTGGGGGTTGTTGCCGCCCCTCCTGACCCGCCCGGCCGCCACCCTGGTCCTGTTGAGTAAGAAGGGTGAAGGCGAGGATGACTTTGACAACGTGAGCAAGAGGGACACGGGAGCGATGGAGTAAGGCAAATGCAGAATGTATGAAAAAAATAAATAAATAAAAATAAAAAACGAAAAAAAAAATGAAAAAAAATAAATATAATACAAAAATAAGAAACAAAAAAAAAATTGGATTAAGATTCATGAAAAAATAAAATAAAACCAAATACAAAATATATAAAAGAACACAAAAATACAAAAGAAAAAGAAATAAAAAAAAAATCAAACCCCAATACAAAATGTGAGGGTTAAGGTTAAGGGTCATATTTCTTTGCGTCAAAACGGAGCAATGGTTTCACCCGACGAGGAAAAAACTTGTAAATTCGCCAAAGTATTAACGAAAGTTCCGTTCACGCCTTGCGCAGCTTGGAAATAACGACCGGTAAACTTGGTTAAGCTTTAAGTTAGATGAAAAGAAAACAAAAAAATCATCGGTCAGTGAGTATATGTCGTGAACGACTTGAGGAACGAAAAAAGGAGATAATTAATCTCACGTTCCAGTTCGAAATGTCCCTGCGAAATGGAACACCCAAAATGAATGCCGTGTGTGTGTGTGTGTGTGTGTGTGTGTGTGTGTGTGTGTGTGTGCGTGTGTGTGTGTGTGTGTGTATGTAGGTGTGTGTAGGTGTGAGTAGGTGTCGGTGGGTTGGTGTGGGTGGGTGGGAGTGCGTCGATGTATGTGATGAAGTGTGATATATTTTCACATTGATGTCGTGTGATATGTTACCTTTTCAGGTAATGCCGTATGATATGTTTCCAAGTAATGTGTGTGATACGTTCCCTCTCCAGGTAATGTTGTGTGATATGTTCCCTCTCCAGGTAATATTGTGTGATATGCTCCCTCTCCAGGTAATGTTGTGTGATATGTTCCCTCTCCAGGTAATGTTGTGTGATATGTTCCCTCTCCAGGTAATGTTGTGTGATATGTTCCCTCTCCAGGTAATGCTGTGTGATATGTTTCCTTTCCAAGTAATGTTGTGTGATATGTTCCCTCTCCAGGTAATGCTGTGTGATATGTTTCCTTTCCAAGTAATGTTGTGTGATATGTTTCCTTTCCAGGTAATGTTGTGTGATATGTTCCCTCTCCAGGTAATGTTGTGTGATATGTTTCCTTTCCAAGTAATGTTGTGTGATATGTTCCCTCTCCAGGTAATGTTGTGTGATATGTTCCCTCTCCACATAATGTGTGATATGTTCCCTCTCCAGGTAATGTTGTGTGATATGTTCCCTTTCCAGGTAATGTTGTGTGATATGTTCCCTCTCCAGGTAATGTTGTGTGATATGTTCCCTCTCCAGGTAATGTTGTGTGATATGTTCCCTCTCCAGGTTATGTTGTGTGATATGTTCCCTCTCCATGTAATGTTGTGTGATATGTTCCCTCTCCAGGTAATGCTGTGTGATATGTTCCCTCTAAGGTTAATGTTGTGTGATATGTTTCCTTTCCAGGTAATGTTGTGTGATATGTTTCCTCTCCAGGTAATGTTGTGTGATATGTTTCCTTTCCAGGTAATGTTGTGTGATATGTTCCCTCTCCAGGTAATGTTGTGTGATATGTTTCCTTAAAAGGTAATGTTGTGTGATATGTTTCCTTTCCAGGTAATGTTGTGTGATATGTTCCCTCTCCAGGTAATGTTGTGTGATATGTTTCCTTTCAAGGTAATGTTGTGTGATATGTTCCCTCTTCCGGTAATGTTGTGCGATATGTTCCCTCTCCAGGTAATATAGTGTGATATGTATCCAGGCAATGTTGTGTGATATGTTCCCTCTATAGGTAATGTTGTGTGATATGTTTCCTCTCCAAGTAATGTTGTGTGACATGTTTCCTTTCCAGGTAATGTTGTGTGATATGTTTCCTCTCCAGGAAATGTTGTGTGATATGTTTCCTTTCCAGATAATGTTGTGTGATATGTTTTCTCTTCAGGTAATGTTGTGTGATATGTTTCCTCTCCAGGAAATGTTGTGTGATATGTTTCCTTTCCAGGTAATGTTGTGTGATAGGTTTCCTTTCCAGGTAATGTTGTGTGATATGTTTCCTTTCCAGGCAATGTTGTGTGGATGTTTCCTCTCCAGGTAATGTTGTGTGATATGTTCCCTCTCCAGGTAATGTTGTGTGATATGTTTCCTTTCCAGATAATGTTGTGTGTATGTTTCCTCTCCAGGTAATGTTGTGTGATATGTTCCCTCTTCAGGAAATGTTGTGTGATATGTTTCCTTTCAAGGTAATGTTGTGTAATATGTTCCCTCTCCAGGTAATGTTGTGTGATATGTTTCCTCTCCAGGTAATGTTGTGTGATATGTTTCGTCTCCAGGTAATGTTGTGTGATATGTTTCCTTTCCAGGTAATGTTGTGTGTATGTTTCCTCTCCAGGTAATGTTGTGTGATATGTTCCCTCTCCAGGTAATGTTGTGTGATATGTTTCCTTTCAAGGTAATGTTGTGTGATATGTTTCCTTTCAAGGTAATATTGTGTGATATGTTCCCCCTCCAGGTAATGTTGAGTGATATGTTCCCTCTCCAGGTAATGTAACGTGATATGTTTCCTTTCCAGGCAATGTTGTGTGATATGTTCCCTCTCCAGGTAATGTTGTGTGATATGTTTCCTTTCAAGGAAATTTTGTGTGATATGTTCCCTCTCCAGGTAATGTTGTGTGATATGTTCCCCCTCCAGGTAATGTTGTGTGATATGTTCCCTCTCCAGGTAATGTTGTGTGATATGTTCCCCCTCCAGGTAATGTTGTGTGATATGTTCCCTCTCCAGGTAATGTAATGTGATATGTTTGCTTTCCAGGCAATGTTGTGTGATATGTTCCCTCTCCACGTAATGTTGTGTGATATGTTTCCTCTCCAGGTAATGTTGTGTGATAAGTTTCCTCTCCAGGTAATGTTGTGTGATATGTTTCCTTTCCAGATAATGTTGTGTGATATGTTCCCTCTCCAGGCAATGTACTGTGATATGTTCCCTTTCCAGGTAATGTTGTGTGATATGTTCCCTTTCCAGGTAATGTTGTGTGATATGTTTCATTTCAAGGTAATATTGTGTGATATGTTCCATTTCCAGGTAATGTTGTGTGATATGTTTCCTTTCAAGGCAATATTGTGTGATATGTTCCATTTCCAGGTAATGTTGTATGATATGTTTCCTTTCCAGGTAATGTTGTGTGATAAGTTCCCTCTCCACGTAATGTGTGATATGTTCCCTCTCCAGGTAATGTTGTGTGATATGTTTCCTTTCAAGGTAATTTTGTGTGATATGTTCCCTCTCCAGGTAATGTTGTGTGATATGTTCCCCCTCCAGGTAATGTTGTCTGATATGTTCCCACTCCAGGTAATGCAATGTGATATGTTTGCTTTCCAAGTAATGTTGTGTGATATGTTCCCTCTCCAGGTAATGTTGTGTGATATGTTTCCTCTCCAGGTAATGTTGTGTGATATGTTTCCTCTCCAGGTAATGTTGTGTGATATGTTTCCTTTCCAGATAATGTTGTGTGATATGTTCCCTCTCCAGGTAATGTAGTGTGATATGTTTCCTCTCCAGGTAATGTTGTGTGATATGTTCCCTCTTCAGGTAATGTTGTGTGATATGTTCAATCTCCAGGTAATGTTGTATGATATGTTCCCTCTCCAGGTAATGTTGTGTGATATGTTCCCACTCCAGGTAATGTTGTGTGATAAGTTTACTCTCTAGGTAATGTTGTGTGATATGTTTCCTTTCCAGGTAATATTGTGTGATATGTTTCCTCTCCAGGTAATGTTGTGTGATATGTTTCCTTTCAAGGTAATGTTGAGGGATATGTTCCCTCCCCAGGTAATGTTGTGTGATATGTTTCCTTTCAAGGTAATATTGTGTGATATGTTCCATTTCCAGGTAATGTTGTGTGATATGTTCCCTTTCCAAGTAATGTGTTTTATGTTCCATTTCCAGGTAATGTTGTGTGATATGTTTCTTTTCCTGGTAATGTAGTGTGATATGTTCCTTTTCCAGGTAATGTTGTGTGATATGTTTCCTTTCCTGGTAATGTAGTGTGATATGTTCCCTTTCCAGGTAATGTTGTGTGATATGTTTCCTTTCAAGGTAATGTGGTGTGATATGTTCCATTTCCAGGTAATGTTGTATGATATGTTTCCTTTCAAGGTGGTTTTATTATTGCGCTGGATATATCAAAAGCTTTTGATAGGGTCTGGCACAAATCTTTGCTTTCCAAACTACCCTCCTGCGGTTTCTATCCTTCTCTCTGTACCTTTATCTCCAGTTTCCTTTCTGACCGTTCTATTTCTGCCGTGGTAGACGGTCAGTGTTCTTCCCCTAAATCTATTAACAATAGTGTCCCACAGGGTTCTGTCCTATCTCCCACTCTTTTTCTGTTGTTCATTGATGATCTTCTTTCCAAAACGAACTGTCCTTTCCATTCCTACGCCGATGATTCCACTCTGCATTACTCAACTTCTTTTAATAGAAGACCCACCCTACAGGAACTTAACGACTCAAGGCTGGAGGCTGCAGAACGCTTAGCCTCAGACCTTACTATTATTTCCGATTGGGGCAAGAAGAACCTGGTGTCCTTCAACGCCTCAAAAACACAGTTTCTCCACCTATCCACTCGACACAATCTTCCAAACAACTATCCCCTATTCTTTGACAACACCCAGCTATCACCATCCTCAACACTAAACATCCTCGGTCTATCCTTAACTCAAAATCTCAACTGGAAACTTCATATCTCATATCTTACTAAATCAGCTTCCTCGAGGCTGGGCGTTATGTACCGTCTCCGCCAGTTTTTCTCCCCTGCACAGTTGCTGTCCATATACAGGGGCCTTGTCCGCCCTCGTATGGAGTATGCATCTCATGTGTGGGGGGGCTCCACTCACACAGTTCTTCTGGACAGAGTGGAGGCTAAGGCTCTTCGTCTCATCAGCTCTCCTCCTCATACTGATAGTCTTCTACCTCTTAAATTCCGCCGCAATGTTGCCTCTCTTTCTATCTTCTATCGATATTTCCACGCTGACTGCTCTTCTGAACTTGCTAACTGCATACCTCCCCCCCTCCCGCGGCCCCGCTGCACTCGACTTTCTACTCATGCTCATCCCTATACTGTCCAAACCCCTTATGCAAGAGTTAACCAGCATCTTCACTCTTTCATCCCTCACGCTGGTAAACTCTGGAACAATCTTCCTTCATCTGTATTTCCTCCTGCCTACGACTTGAACTCTTTCAAGAGGACGGTATCAGGACACCTCTCCTCCCGAAACTGACTTATCTTTCGGCCACCTCTTTGGATTCTTTTTAGTAGAAGCTCTTAGCGGGCATTATTTTTTTTATTATTAATGTTTACTTTTTTGTGCCCTTGAGCTGTCTCCTTTGCTGTAAAAAAAAAAAAAAAAAAAAAAAATTACCTGGAGAGGGAACATATCACCCAACATTATCTGGAAAGGAAACATATCACAACATTACCTGGAGGGAAACATATCACACAATATTACCTGGAAAGAACATATCACAACATTACCTGGAGAGGAACATATCACACAACATTACCTGGAGAGAACATATCACACAACATTACCTGGAGAGGGAAACATATCACACAACATTACCTGGAACATATCAGGAAACATATCACACAACATTACCTGGAAAGGAAACATATCACACAACATTACCTGGAGAAACATATCACACAACATTACCTGAGAGGAACATATCACACAACATTACCTGAAAGAAACATATCACACAACATTACCTGGAAATGGAACATATCACACAACATTACCTGGAAAGGAAACATATCACAACATTACCTGGAAAGAACATATCACAACATTACCTGGAGACATATCACACTTGAAAGGGAAACATATCACACAACATTACCTGGAAAGAACATATCACACAACATTACCTGGAAGGAAACATATCACACAACATTACCTGGAAGAAACATATCACACAACATTACCTGGAGAAACATATCACTGCATTACCTGGAAGGAAACATATCACACAACATTACCTGGAGAGAAACATATCACACAACATTACCTGGAAAGGAACATATCACACAACATTACCTGGAAGGAAACATATCACACAACATTACCTGGAAAACATATCACAACATTACCTGGAAAGGAACATATCACACAACATTACCTGGAGAACATATCACACAACATTACCTGGAGAAACATATCACACAACATTACCTGGAAAGAAACATATCACAACATTACCTGGAGAAACATATCACACAACATTACCTGGAGAACATATCACAACATTACCTGGAGAGGAAACATATCACACAACATTACCTGGAAGTGAAACATATCACAACATTACCTGGAAAGGAAACATATCACACAACATTACCTGGAGAGGAACATATCACACAACATTACCTGGAAAGAAACATATCACACAACATTACCTGGAGAAACATATCACACAACATTACCTGGAGAGGAACATATCACACATTACCTGGAGAGACATATCACACAACATTACCTGGAAGAAACATATCACACAACATTACCTGGAAGAACATATCACACAACATTACCTGGAAAGGAACATATCACAACATTACCTGGAGAGAACAAATCACACAACATTACATGGAGAGGTAACATATCACAGAACATTGCCTGAAGAGGGAACATATCACACAACATTACCTGGAGAGGAAACATATCACACAACATTACCAAGAAAGGAAACATATCACACAACATTACCTGGAGAGGAAACATATCACACAACATTACCTGGAGAGGAAACATATCACACAACATTACCTGGAGAGGGAACATATCACACAACATTACCTGGAAAGGAAACATATCACACAACATTACCTGGAAAGGAAACATATCACACAACATTACCTGGTAAAGGAACACATCACACAACATTACCTGGAGAAACATATCACACAACATTACCTGGAGAGGGAACATATCACACAACTTTACCTGGAGAGATAACATATCACACAACATTACCTGGAGAGGAAACATATCACACTACATTACTCGGAAAGGAAACTTATCACACAACATTACCTGGAGAGGGAACATATCACACAACATTACATGGAAAGGGAACATATAACACAACATTACCTGGAGAGGGAACATATCACACAACATTACCTGGAGAGAAAGCATATCACACAACATTACCTGGAAAGGGAACATATCACACAACATTACCTTGAAAGAAACATATCACACAACATTACCTGGAGAGGAACACATCACACAACATTACCTGGATAGGAAACATATCACACAATATTACCTGGAAAGGAACATATCACACAACATTACCTGGAAAGGAACATATCACACAACATTACCTGAAGAAACATATCACACAACATTACCTGGAAAGGAACATATCACACAACATTACCTGGAAAACATATCACACAACATTACCTGGAAAGGAAACATATCACACAACATTACCTGGAGAGAAACATATCACACAACATTACCTGGAGAGAACATATCACACAACATTACCTGGAGAGGAACATATCACACAACATTACCTGGAGGAAACATATCACACAACATTACCTGGAAGAGAACATATCACACAACATTACCTGGAGAGGAAACATATCACACAACATTACCTGGAGGAAACATATCACACAACATTACCTGGAGAGGAACATATCACACAACATTACCTGGAGAAACATCACACAACATTACCTGGAGAAACATATCACACAACATTACCTGGAAGAAACATATCACACAACATTACCTGGAGAGGAAACATATCACACAACATTACCTGGAGAAACATATCACACAACATTACCTGGAGAAACATATCACACAACATTACCTGGAAGAAACATATCACACAACATTACCTGGAGAGACATATCACACAACATTACCGGGAAAGGAAACATATCACACAATATTACCTGGAGAGGAACCAGATCACACAACAGTACCTGGAGAGGAACATATCACACAACATTACCTGGAAAGGAAACATATCACACAACATTACCTGGAGGAAACATATCACAACATTACCTGGAGATGGAACATATCACACAACATTACCTGAAAGGAAACATATCACAACATTACCTGGAGAGGAACATATCACACAACATTACCTGGAAGAAACATATCACAACATTACCTGGAAGGAAACATATCACACAACATTACCTGGAGGAACATATCACACAACCTTACCTGGAAAGGAAACATATCACACAACATTACCTGGAGAGGAAACATATCACACAACATTACCTGGAAGGAAACATATCACACAACATTACCTGGAGGGAACATATCACACAACATTACCTGGAGAGGAAACATATCACACAACATTACCTGGAGAGGAACATATCACACAACATTACCTGGAGAGGAACATATCACACAACATTACCTGGAGAGGAACATATCACACAACATTACCTGGAGAAACATATCACACAACATTACCTGGAGGGAACATATCACACAACATTACCTGGAGGAAACATATCACAACATTACCTGGAGAGGAACATATCACACAACATTACCTGGAGAGGAACATATCACACAACATTACCTGGAAAGGAACATATCACACAACATTACCTGGAGAGGAACATATCACAACATTACCTGGAAAGGAAACATATCACACAACATTACCTGGAAGGTAACATATCACAGAACATTTCCTGTAGAGGGAACATATCACACAACATTACTTTGAAAGGAAACATATCACACAACATTACCTGGAGAGGAACATATCACACAACATTACCTGGAGAGGAACATATCACACAACATTACCTGGAGAGGAACATATCACACAACATTACCTGGAGAGAGCATATCACACAATATTACCTGGAGAGGAACATATCACAACATTACCTGGAGAGGGAACGTATCACACACATTACTTGGAAACATATCATACGGCATTACCTGAAAAGGTAACATATCACACGACATCAATGTGAAAATATATCACACTTCATCACATACATCGACGCACTCCCACCCACCCACACCAACCCACCGACACCTACTCACACCTACACACACCTACATACACACACACACACACACACGCACACACACACACACACACACACACACACACACACACACACGGCATTCATTTTGGGTGTTCCATTTCGCAGGGACATTTGGAACTGGAACGTGAGATTAATTATCTCCTTTTTTCGTTCCTCAAGTCGTTCACGACATATACTCACTAACCGATGATTTTTTTGTTTTCTTTTCATCTAACTTAAAGCTTAACCAAGTTTACCGGTCGTTATTTCCAAGCTGCGCAAGGCGTGAACGGAACTTTCGTTAATACTTTGGCGAATTTACAAGTTTTTTCCTCGTCGGGTGAAACCATTGCTCCGTTTTGACGCAAAGAAATATGACCCTTAACCTTAACCCTCACATTTTGTATTGGGGTTTGATTTTTTTTTTATTTCTTTTTTTTTTGTGTTCTTTTATATATTTTGTATTTGGTTTTATTTTATTTTTTCATGAATCTTAATCCATTTTTTTTTTGTTTCTTATTTTTGTATTATATTTATTTTTTTTCAATTTTTTTTTTTCGTTTTTTATTTTTATTTATTTATTTTTTTCATACATTCTGCATTTGCCTTACTCCATCGCTCCCGTGTCCCTCTTGCTCACGTTGTCAAAGTCATCCTCGCCTTCACCCTTCTTACTCAACAGGACCAGGGTGGCGGCCGGGCGGGTCAGGAGGGGCGGCAACAACCCCCACCCCGAACTGCCCCACCACCACCTCCACCACCTCTTCCCGGTCCACATCCACTCGGTCCACATCCATCCGGTACACATCCATCAGGTCAACATCCACCCGGTCCACATCCATCCGGTCCACATCCATCCGGTCCACATCCATCCGGTTCACATCCATCTGGTCAACATCCACCCGGTCCACATCGATCCGGTCCACATCCATCCGGTCCACATCCACCCGGTCCACATCCATCTGATTAATATCCACCCGGTCCATCGATCCACCTCCATCCTCCATCTGGTCCACCTCCACCCGGTCCACATCCATCTGGTCCACCTCCACCCGGTCCACATCCATCTGGTCCACCTCCACCCGGTCCACATCCACCCGGTCCACATCCATCTGGTCCACATCCATCTGGTCCACATCCATCTGGTTCACATCCACTCGGTCCACATCCATCTGGTCCACATCCATCTGGTCCACATACATCTGGTCCACATCCACTCGGTCCACATCCATCTGGTCCACCTCCATCTGGTCCACCTTCACCCGGTCCACCTCCATCCGGTCCACCTCCACCCAGTCCACCTCCATCCGGTCCACCTCCAACCGGTCCACCTCCATCCGGTCCACATCCATCCGGTCCACCGGTCCACTCCACCTGGTCCACCTCCATCCGGTCCACATCCATCCGGTCCACCTCCACCCGGTCCACATCCATCCGGTCCACCTCCACCCGGTCCACATCCATCCGGTCCACCTCCATCCGGTCCACCTCCACCCGGTCCACATCCATCCGGTCCACCTTCACCCGGTCCACATCCATCCGGTCCACATCCATCCGGTCCACCTCCTCAAAGCCATTCTCTTCAACCACATCCCTCCGTTCCACTTCTTCAAAGTCATCCTCTTCACCCACAGAGTCAAGATCAAGACCAGGGTCATCGTCAGGGTTGTCATCGTTAGGGTTGTCATCATCAGGGTTGTCATCGTCAGGGTTGTCATCATCAGGGTTGTTATCATCAGGGTTGTCATCGTCAGGGTTGTCATCGTCAGGGTTGTCATCATCATAGTTGTCATCGTAAGGCTTGTAATCATCAGGGTTGTCATCGTCAGGGTTGTCATCGTCGGGTGCGGTGGGTCCGGAGATGAACCTCGCCAGGGTAGCGAGGAGCAGCCCTTGCAGGACCCACCACCAGTAGGCGAGGGTGTGCAGGGCGTCTGGGTAGGGCGTTGATAAACGCGACATTGTGCCTTCCATCGCTCCGTGTTTGGAGTTATTGTGTGTCTGAAGAAACACTTCACCTTGTGAGTTATCTTCGAGGGATAATTCAACCCTTAGGTCCATGTTGCTTTTATTGTAGTTCTCAATGCTTGTTTGAGTTCGTGAGCTCTCTTCGAGGGGTATTTCTGCCACTACGTGCATGCTCCTTTTATTTTGTTTTTGAATGTTCGTTTGAGTTTGTGAGTTTTCTTCGCGGGGTAGTTCCACCCTTACTTCCATGCAGCTTTGTTTTTGTTTTTCAGTGTTTGCTTCTTTTTGTGGGTTAGTTGCGTGAGGCAATCCAAGCGTTATGTTCATTTAGCTTTATTGTGCTTCTGAAGGTTATCTTGGCTCGGAGGCCAGCCACGGGATTTTGATTTATAGAGATGGGGGCACTCTTTTCCCTTTGCTTATCCTTTATAGGGTCGAGATTTACCACATCACCTCGGTTTGAGATATGCCGTTTTAGGGACCTTGGAGTTGACATTGCATAGGGCGAAATCTAGAGCTAGTTGCACCTTTTGTAGTGAAGATCGCTACGGGAGCTGATTGGCTAGATGGAGGGAGCGTCTGTTTAGCTACGGGAGCTGATTGGCTGGATGGAAGGAAGCTTTATTCTTAAAGGTATCGGCGCCTCGGTTCGCCTGTTTGAAAAGCTTCTCGTTGAAGTGGCTGGGGTTCTCGTGGACTGTTTTGTGATGCTGGTGATAGTTGTACAAACCTTCTGCACCCCGAATGGTAAAATCACCCGTGACAAACCGTTTACTCTTCTCTGTGGCCTTAGGAAACAGTCATAATGGAAGGCCGATACGTTTGAAAATATGGCCCTGAGGAGTAAGGGGTCAGCATTTTCTCCCGTCGGTAATTATTGAATCCCACTGTCTTAAAATATTATGCGAAACAGATCAATGAGAATAATAACAGGTGGAGGAGATTAATAGATGAGGAAGGAGGAAAATTGGAGATGTAAGTGGAAGGAGAGAAGTGGAAGGAAGAAATTGAAAGGGAAGGGTAAAAAGGAAAGTGCAAGTGCGAGGAGGAAGAAAATAAAAGGATGGGAAAAAGGAAGAAGAGAAAAGTGGGGAAAATAAAGGGAAAGTAATGAACAAATGTGTAAATAACTGGAGGGAGAGGAAAAAAGTGGAGTAAAGAAAGAGAAAAGGAACAACAGACAGAAAATAAATGAGTTGCAATAATGGAGAAAGAGATAAAAGCTGAAAATGGAGGGAAAGGAAAAAGGAGGCTGAAAATGGAGGAAAAGGAGACACTGATGGGAAGGAAAAAGCAAGCAAAGAAGAAAATGGGAAGTAAGGAAGGAAGGAAGAATGGAATAGTCAGTGGTGGGCGCCGCTAACCGAAAAATAAGCTTTGCTAACTGGTAATCCACTAACTAAAAAGTCAGCTTCCCTTACACTGAGCCGCTAAACTGATAAAGAAATTAATGGAAGCTAACGAAAACGAAAGCGAAAACGCTAACAAGCTAACGAATAAGTTAGGAACTGCTAGGAACCGTGCCCAGGCAGGCAGCGTTAAGGATCGTCCTTGATTTAAAAATAAAAGATTTTTGTTCCTCCCGGGAACCTGTTCATGGAAATACAATGTTGAAGTCATTTTTATGGAAATGTGGGAAAAGATGTGGATGTGATTGTCTTACTTATCATATTTATTGTTCGTGTATAGAAACGAAAGGATGAAAATGATTGTTTGTGTCAAGTTGTGTGTGTGTGTGTGTGTGTGTGTGTGTGTGTGTGTGTGTGTGTGTGTGTGAGTGTATTTAGCTGGTTGTATATACATAGTTTTGATATACAGGAAGTGAGCTACACTCTTGAGGTCGTCCCTAAATATCAGTTTATCAAGTTAGTTTCAAAGTCATGAATAGTTTCGGCTTGAACGATCTCCTTTTCGAGGTCCTTCCATGTGTCAATGCCTCTCTGAGGGAAGCTGTTTCTTGTTTTTGATATCTCTCAAGCGCGTTTTTTTTATAAATCTATTTCCCGTGTCCTCTTGAGTTTTAGTACCCCATTATACAGGCCATCCCTTACTTGTTTCCATTTCCCTTACTGCCCTGTAGGCTACACCATAAATCAGATCTCCTCTTTATCTCTCTTTTATCTCATTGAAGACTGGCAAACCCAATCTTTACTCTCTCCTTATATGTCATATATGTCTAATGCTTGGCACCATTTTGTCCTCCTGACTCTCTGAATTCAATGTGTTTTCTTAGCATTTTTGTGTGGAGACCACACCACTGCTGCATATTCCAATCTTAGTCGAATGACCAACGTATATATATATATATATATATATATATATATATATATATATATATATATATATATATATATATATATATATATATATATATATATATATATATATATATATATATATAATATATATATATATAGGCACTGCCAAGTCACAGGGCTCACGTGGTGACTAAGCAGCACAGGCAGTCTTGGGACGCGTACACAATAGTCTTCCCATAGATGACCTAAATTTTCAGACAAAGAAAAACTTAGAAAACGAAGACAAGCTCAGCGGGGAGAACCTTAACTTTTCCGCCACCAGTGCCACTACCACAACCACCACCCCTACCGCTGCTATTACTACTACCACTGCTATTACTACTACCACTCTTACTACTGAGAGGTACGTAGTAGTACGTCCTTGTCGACAGAGCGGCTCCGGCAGTGCCTGTCCGTAGTCTGTCCGTACCGTGAGGCCACCTCCATTTGGATAGGCGGTGGCGTAGGTGGTAGCGTACTGGGCCCACATTCACCGCGTGATGGACGACGCGGGTTCGAATCCCCACGCTACCACTCGGATTTTTCGGTCACCGCCGAGTGGCTCAAAACTACCCACATGCTGTCCTGAAGACCACCCATCAACCCGGACTCTAGAGGAAGCCGTCCAAGCGAATCAAGAACGAGTTCCGGGGGCAGCATGAGCCAATGCAAGATGGCGCCACTATAAACACTCGCCTGCGCCAGAACGGGCTGGGCCGACCATCAGGCCCCACCTGGAAGAAGCCTTGGGCCGACCATCAGGCCCCACCTGGAAGAAGCCTTGGGCCGACCATCAGGCCCCACCTGGAAGAAGCCTTGGGCCGACCATCAGGCCCCACCTGGAAGAAGCCTTGGGCCGACCATCAGGCCCCACCGGGAAGATGCCTACCGGCGCAATAGGCAACAACGTAAAAAAAAAAAATAATAAAAAATCCGCTCTAAACTATTCCTACACTCTTTCGGCGTCCAAACATAAATCAAAGTAGAGGCAAAAAACTATTACTACTTATAATAAAAATAATAACAATGACAATAACAATGATATAAACAATAATAATAGCACATTCAAGTCCACACCGACAAAAACACACACAATTAATAGACCTTTCAGCGGCACACTGCTTGTCCGTCTGTCTGTATTCTGTCCTCCTACCTGTCCGTCTGTTCATTCGTCTTTGCACCAGCCTCCCGTTTTCTTGATCTGTTTATTTATCTATCTGTCTGTATCTGTCTGTGTCTGTCTGCCGACCCATCTCTCTGTTATCTCTGTATCTGTCTGTGTCTGTCCCTCGGTCTGCAAAACTTATTTACCACTCAATCTATCTACGTATCTCTTTACCTGTCTATCTGTATGTCTGTCTACCTGTCTATTTGTGGTTGTATGAATATCTCTCTCTCTCTCTCTCTCTCTCTCTCTCTCTCTCTCTCTCTCTCTCTCTCTCTCTCTCTCTCTCTCTCTCTCTCTCTCTCTCTCTCTCTCTCTCTTGATTTCCTAAGGGGGTAGAACACACACACACACACACACACACACACACACACACACACATAGTCTCTATTCAAGTGTATTTCCATTGTTGAGCGTCTTGTTTTTCGTGTTCTTATTTATATTAATGTATTCGCTTATGATTTCGAGTTTCCTTTGTCCTGGTAATTACTATACTAAGTTGGTTGTTGTATTGTTGTTGTTGTTGTTGTTACCATCATCGCTATTACCTGCTACAACAACTATTACTATTACTACTACCACTATCACTACTACTACCTCTATTACTACTATTACTACTACTACTACTACTACTACTACTACTACTGCTGCTACTAATACTGCAACTACTGTTACTTCTGCTATTAACTATTTCTGAAAAGTGTATTGCAATTAATGACCTTTATTTCTCATACGGAAACTCACTAAGAGATAATTAAGAACAAATATGCTCTCTCTCTCTCTCTCTCTCGCAACAAACACGTAACCGTGATCACGCAAGTACCACCACCTCTATTACCAAGCCTCTAGATAACTTAAAAATCCTTAGTTTCAATGCGCGTAGCCTAAGAAACAAATTTGATGAACTGAGATGTCTTGCTTTAACAGAAAATTTTGACATAATTGCTATAACCGAAACATTTATCGACACCACAAATATTGATTTAAGTTCCGAATACAACATAGATGGCTACAGACTCTTCAACAAAGATCGTGTAAACCGTAGAGGCGGTGGCGTCGCCCTTTATGTCAAAAGCTATTTGCAACCCACTGACAAAACACCGGGAAACAGTAACGTTGAACATTTGTGCGTGCGAGTAAACATTGCAAAAGTCAATTTAAATATATCTGTCACCTACAGACCTCCCGGGCAATCACTCGATGACGACCTTGAAATGTACAGCGTCTTAAGGCAGTCACTTAATAACAGCGACTCACTGATATTAGGAGACTTTAACCTCCCCCATATCGACTGGGCGACACTGTCAGGTACAGAAGGCGAGTCACATAGAATGATCGAATTTCTAGAAGAAAATTATCTAAGCCAAATGGTTTCTGAGCCAACTCGACAAAATAATATACTCGACCTTGTTATAACGACCCAAGATAACCTAGTCAGTAGTGTCACGGTAGGAGAACACCTCGGTTCTTGCGATCATAAATTAGTGCGCGTCGACATTAAAGCTCAATCATCAGTGACTGAAAATAAAGTAAAGGTGCTCAATTTCAAAAGAGCTAACTTCGTAGAAATCCGACAAAAACTAACAGAAATACAACTATCAGATGACGGCAACGTAGAGGAAGCCTGGCTAAGCCTTAAAAATCACTTACTCACTCAGCAGAACACATTCGTCCTCCATTGTGCGAGAAGCGAATTAACACTAATAAAAGCCCACCGTGGTTTAATAGCGAAATTAAACAATCAGTCAGTGAGAGAAAATTGTTTTACAGGTTTAAGAAAGAACAAAGCACGCCCGAAAACATTAGACTTTATAATGATGCCAGGCGACGAGTAAAAAGACTAGTAGGTCAGGCAAAGCGTAGATATGAAGAAAATATTGCAGCCAACTGTAAAAATGATCCGAAATCTTTCTTCAGTTACATAAACAACAGAAAGGCGATCAAAAGTGGTATTGGACCTTTAACAAACAGCGACGGTGCACTAGTGACTGACAGCCAACACATTGCAAACCTCTTAAACAATTACTTTTCCTCGGTGTTTAATACTAACAGTCCTCCTCTCGCTACCACCAACACCAGTACTATTGTAAATCTCGAACATGCATTGCCTAATTTTGAAATAACAACCGATGAAGTCCTTAAAGCTCTCCATTCACTTAAAACAAATAAAAGTCCTGGACCTGACAAAGTATATCCAACTCTGCTGAAAGAAACAAAGGGCGAAATACTCTCCTCCCTCACAACCGTATTCAATATGTCCTTGCGACAAGGCATCGTCCCTTCAGATTGGAAAAAGGCTAATGTGACACCGATTTTCAAGAAAGGAGATAAAAAAAGTACCAGGTAATTACAGGCCCATTAGTCTAACTTCGGTTGTAGGTAAGCTACTTGAGGGCATAATTAGAGACAAAATTGTGAGTTACCTTGAAAGCCACTCATTGATTGGGGACTCACAACATGGCTTCCGAAACAAAAGATCCTGCCTATCAAACCTATTAACCTTTTATAACGAACTCTTCACTGTTTATGACGTAACCAAATCACTGGACGTAGTCTATCTTGATTTCCAGAAAGCGTTTGATAAAGTCCCGCATCATAAATTACTTTACAAATTAAAGCAAATAGGTATTGACGGTCAAGTAAACCAATGGATCGCGACTTGGTTGAGCAACAGACAACAAAGAGTAGTGATTGACGGATTTAACTCAGAGTGGGCGCCTGTCACTAGTGGCGTCCCTCAGGGCTCGGTCCTTGGCCCAGTGCTCTTCATTATTTACATCAACGACGTGGATGTTGGACTCAATAACCGTATTAGTAAATTTGCAGACGACACAAAGATTGGTAACTCGGTTCTCACTGACGAAGACAGGCAAAGCCTCCAAGAGGATTTGCACAAAATTTCAGCTTGGTCGGATAGATGGGAGATGCCCTTTAACGTAGACAAGTGCCAGGTCCTTCAAGTTGGAACGAGGAATAAGAAGTTCGAATACGAAATGCGCGGCGTTAAACTCAAAAGCGTTTAATGCGTCAAAGACTTGGGGGTCAAAATCGCGTCAAACCTCAAATTCTCACAGCAATGCATCGATGCAGCAATTAAAGCGAACAGAATGTTGGGCTTCATTAAAAGAAACTTTGTATTCAAGAATAAAGATGTAATACTCCCGCTCTACAATAGTTTAGTCAGAACCCACTTGGAATATGCGGTACAGTTTTGGTCTCCCCACCATGCAAAGGATATTGCTAAATTAGAATCCATTTCCAGGTAATGTAGTGTGATATGTTCCCTTTCCAGGTAAAGTTGTGTTTTATGAACCATTTCCAGGTAATGTTGTGTGATATGTTTCCTTTCCAGGCAATGTACTGTGATATGTTCCCTTTCCAGGTAATGTTGTGTGGTATGTTCCCTTTCCAGGTAATGTTGTGTGATATGTTTCATTTCAAGGTAATATTGTGTGATATGTTGCATTTCCAGGTAATGTTGTGTGATATGTTTCCTTTCAAGGTAATATTGTGTGATATGTTCCATTTTCAGGTAATGTTGTATGATATGTTTCCTTTCCAGGTAATGTTGTGTGATATGTTCCCTCTCCAGGTAATGTTGTGTGATATGTTCCCTCTTCACGTAATGTGTGATATGCTCACTCTCCAGGTAATGTTGTGTGATATGTTCCTTCTTCAGGCAATGTTGTGTGATATGTTCCCTCTCCAGGTAATGTTTTGTGATATGTTCCCTCTACAGGTAATGTTGAATGATATGTTCCCTCTCCAGGTAATGTTGTGTGATATGTTCCCTCTCCAGGTAATGTTGTGTGATATGTTCCATCTCCAGGTAATGTTGTGTAATATGTTTCCTTTCCAGGTAATATTGTGTGATATGTTTCCCTCCAGGTAATGTTGTGATATGTTTCCTTTCCAGGTAATGTTGTGTGATATGTTCCCTCTCCAGGTAATGTTGTGTGATATGTTTCCTCTCCAGGTAATGTTGTGTGATATGTTCCCTCTCCAGGTAATGTTGTGTGATATGTTTCCTTTCCAGGTAATGTTATGTGATATGTATCCTCTTCAGGCAATGTTTTGTGATATGTTCCCTCTCCAGGAAATGTTGTGTGATATGTTCCCTCTCAAGGTAATGTTGTGTGATATGTTCCCTCTCCAGGTAATGTTGTGTGATATGTTTCCTCTCCAGGTAATGTTGTGTGATATGTTTCGTCTCCAGGTAATGTTGTGTGATATGTTTCCTTTCCAGGTAATGTTGTGTGTATGTTTCCTCTCCAGGTAATGTTGTGTGATATGTTCCCTCTCCAGGTAATGTTGTGTGATATGTTTCCTTTCAAGGTAATGTTGTGTGATATGTTCCTTTCAGGTAATGTTGTGATATGTTCCCTCCAGGTAATGTTGTGTGATATGTTCCTCTCAGGTAATGTTGTGTGATATGTTTCCTCTCCAGGAAATGTCGTGTGATATGTTTCCAGGTAATGTTGTTTGATATGTTTCCTTTCCAGGTAATGTAGTGTGATATGTTTCCAGGTAATGTTGTGTTATATGTTCCCTTCCAAGGAAAGGTTGTGTGATATGTTTCCTCTCCAGGTAATGTTGTGTGATATGTTTCCTCTCCAGGTAATGTTGTGTGATATGTTCCCTCTCCAGGTAATGTTGTGTGATATGTTTCCTTTCCAGGTAATGTTGTGTGATATGTTCCCTCTCCAGGTAATGTTGTGTGATATGTTTCCTTTCCAGGTAATGTTGTGTGATATGTTCCCTCTCAAGGTAATGTTGTGTGATATGTTCCCTTTCCAGGTAATGTTGTGTGATATGTTCCCTCTCCAGGTAATGTTGTGTGATATGTTTCCTCTCCAGGTAATGTTGTGTGATATGTTCCCTCTCCAGGTAATGTTGTGTGATATGTTCCCTCTCCAGGTAATGTTGTGTGATATGTTTCCTCTCCAGGTAATGTTGTGTGATATGTTTCCTCTCCAGGTAATGTTGTGTGATATGTTTCCTCTCCAGGTAATGTTGTGTGATATGTTTCCTTTCCATGTAATGTTGTGTGATATGTTTCCTTTCTTGGTAATATTGTGTGATAAGTTCCCTCTCGAGGTAATGTTGTGTGATATGTTTCCTCTCCTAGTAATATTGTGTGATATGTTTCCTCTCCAGGTAATGTTTTGTGATATGTTTCCTCTCCAGGTAATGTTGTGTGATATGTTTCTTTTCCAGGTAATGTTGTGTGATATGTTTCCTCTCCAAGTAATGTTGTGTGATATGTTCCCTCTCCAGGTAATGTTGTGTGATATGTTTCCTTTCAAGGTAATATAGTGTGAAATGTTTCCTTTCCAGGTAATATTGTGTGATATGTTTCCTATCCAGGTAATGTTGTGTGATATGTTTCCTCTCAAGGTAATGTTGTGGGATATGTTTCCTTTCCAGGTAATGTTGTGTGATATGTTTCCTCTCAAGGTAATGTTGTGTGATATGTTCCCTTTCAATGTAATGTTGTGTGATATGTTTCCTCTCAAGGTAATGTTGTGTGATATGGTCCCTCTCCAAATAATGTTGTGTCATATGTTCCCTTTCAAGGTAATCTTGTATGATATGTTCCCTCTCGAGGTAATGTTGTGTGATATGTTCCCTCTCGAGGTAATGTTGTGTGAAATGCTCCCTTTCAAGGTAATGTTGTGTGATATGTTTTCATTCAAGGTTTATGTTGTGTGATATGTTCCCTCTCGAGGTAATGTTGTGTGATATGTTTCCTCTCCAGGTAATGTTGTGTGATATGTTTCCTTTCCATGTAATGTTGTGTAATATGTTTCCTTTCTTGGTAATATTGTGTGATAAGTTCCCTCTCGAGGTAATTTTGTGTGATATGTTTCCTATACTTGTAATGTTTTGTGATATGTTTCCTCCCCAGGTAATGTTGTGTGATATGTTTCTTCTCCAGGTAATGTTGTGTCATATGTTCCCTCTCCAGGTAATGTTGTGTGATATTTTCCTTCTCCAGGTAATGTTGTGTGATATGTTTCCTATCCAGGTAATGTTGTGTGATATGTTTCCTCTCAAGATAATGTTGTGGGATATGTTTCCTTTCCAGGTAATGTTGTGTGATATGTTTCCTCTCAAGGTAATGTTGTGTGATATGTTCCCTCTCAAGGTAATGTTGTGTGATATGTTTCCTCTCCAGGTAATGTTGTGTGATATGTTCCCTCTCAAGGTAATGTTGTGTGATATGTTACCTCTCCAGGTAATGTTGTGTGATATGTTTCCTCTCAAGGTAATGTTGTGTGATATGGTCCCTCTCCAAATAATGTTGTGTCATATGTTCCCTTTCAAGTTAATCTTGTATGATATGTTCCCTCTCGAGGTAATGTTGTGTGATATGTTTCCTCTCCAGGCAATGTTGTGTGATATGTGCCCTCTCCAGGTAATGTTGTGTGATATGTTTCCTTTAAAGGTAATTTTGTGTGATATGTTCCCTCTCCAGGTAATGTTGTGTGATATGTTCCCTCTCCAGGTAATGTTGTGTGATATGTTCCCTCTCCAGGTAATGTTGTGTGATATGTTCCCCCTCCAGGTAATGTTGTGTGATATGTTCCCTCTCCAGGTAATGTTGTGTGATATGTTTCCTTTCAAGGTAATGTAGTGTGATATGTTCCCTCTCCAGGTAATGTTGTGTGATATGTTTCCGTTCCAGGGAATGTTGTGTGATATGTTCCTCTCAGGTAATGTTGTGTGATATGTTCCTCTCCAGGTAATGTTGTGTGATATGTTTCCCTCTCCAGGTAATGTTGTGTGATATGTTTCCTCTCAGGTAATGTTGTGTGATATGTTCCCTCTCAGGTAATGTTGTGATATGTTTCCTCTCAGGTAATGTTGTGTGATATGTTCCCTCTCCAGGTAATGTAATGTGATATGTTTCCTTTCCAGGCAATGTTGTGTGATATGTTCCCTCTCCAGGTAATGTTGTGTGATATGTTTCCTTTCAAGGTAATGTTTTATGATATGTTCCCTCTCCAGGTAATGTTGTGTGATATGTTCCCCCTCCAGGTAATGTTGTGTGATATGTTCCTTCTCCAGGTAATGTAATGTGATATGTTTCCTTTTCAGGCAATGTTGTGTGATATGTTCCCTCTCCAGGTAATATTGTGTGATATGTTTCCTCTCCAGGTAATGTTGTGTGATATGTTTCCTCTCCAGGTAATGTTGTGTGATATGTTTCCTTTCCATGTAATGTTGTGTGATATGTTTACTTTCTTGGTAATGTTGTGTGATATGTTACCTCTCCAGGTAATGTTGTGTGATATGTTCCCTCTCCAGGTAATGTTGTGTGATATGTTTCCTCTCCAGGTAATGTTGTGTGATATGTTTCCTTTCCAGGTAATGTTGTGTGATATGTTTCCTCTCCAGGTAATGTTGTGTGATATGTTCCCTCTCCAGGTAATGTTGTGTGATATTTTCCTTCTCCAGGTAATGTTGTGTGATAAGTTTACTCTGTATGTAATGTTGTGTAATATGTTTCCTTTCCAGGTAATATTGTGTGATATGTTTCCTATCCAGGTAATGTTGTGTGATAAGTTTCCTCTCCAGGTAATGTTGTGTGATATGTTTCCTCTCCAGGTAATGTTGTGTGATATGTTTCCTCTCCAGGTAATGTTGTGTGATATGTTCCCTCTCCAGGTAATGTTGTGTGATATGTTTCCTTTCAAGGTAATGTTGTGTGATATGTTCCCTCTCCAGGTAATGTTGTGTGATATGTTTCCTTTCAAGGTAATGTTGTGTGATATGTTCCCTCTCGAGGTAATGTTGTGTGATATGTTCCCTCTCGAGGTAATGTTGTGTGAAATGCTCCCTTTCAAGGTAATGTTGAGTGATATGTTTTCATTCAAGGTTTATGTTGTGTGATATGTTCCCTCTCGAGGTAATGTTGTGTGATATGTTCCTTCTCCAGGTAATATAATGTGATATGTTTCCTTTTCAGGCAATGTTATGTGATATGTTCCCTCTCCAGGTAATATTGTGTGATGTGTTTCCTCTCCAGGTAATGTTGTGTGATATGTTTCCTCTCCAGGTAATGTTGTGTGATATGTTTCCTTTCCATGTAATGTTGTGTGATATGTTTCCTTTCTTGGTAATGTTGTGTGATAAGTTCCCTCTCCAGGTAATGTTGTGTGATATGTTTCCTCTCCTAGTAATATTGTGTGATATGTTTCCTCTCCAGGTAATGTTATGTGATATGTTTCCTCTCCAGGTAATGTTGTGTGATATGTTTCTTCTCCAGGTAATGTTGTGTGATATGTTCCCTCTCCAAGTAATGTTGTGTGATATGTTTCCTCTCAAGGTAATGTTGTGTGATATGTTTCCTCTCAGGTAATGTTGTGTGATATGTTTCCTTTCAGGTAATGTTGTGTGATATGTTTCCTCTCGAGGTAATTTTGTGTGATATGTTTCCTCTCAGGTAATGTTGTGTGATATGTTTCCTCTCCAGGTAATGTTGTGTGATATGTTTCCTCTCAGGTAATGTTGTGTGATATGTTTCCCTTTCAGGTAATGTTGTGTGATATGTTTCCTCTCAGGTAATGTTGTGTGATATGTTTCCTCTACAGGTAATGTTGTGTGATATGTTTCCTTTCAGGTAATGTTGTGTGATATGTTCCTCTCAGGTAATGTTGTGTGATATGTTCCTCTCAGGTAATGTTGTGTGATATGTTTCCTTTCAAGGTAATGTTGTGTGATATGTTTCCTCTCCAGGTAATGTTGTGTGATATGTTCCTCTCAGGTAATGTTGTGTGATATGTTTCTCTCCAGGTAATGTTGTGTGATATGTTTCCTTTCCAGGTAATGTTGTGTGATATGTTCCTTTCAGGTAATGTTGTGTGATATGTTCCTCTCCAGGTAATGTTGTGTGATATGTTTCCTCTCCAGGTAATGTTGTGTGATATGTTTCCTCTCAGGTAATGTTGTGTGATATGTTTCCCTCCAGGTAATGTTGTGTGATATGTTTCCTCCAGGTAATGTTGTGTGATATGTTCCCCCTCCAGGTAATGTTTTGTGATATGTTTCCTCTCCAGGTAATGTAATGTGATATGTTTCCTCTCAGGTAATGTTGTGTGATATGTTTCCTTTCCAGGTAATGTTGTGTGATATGTTTCCCTTTCAGGTAATGTTGTGTGATATGTTTCCTCTCAGGTAATGTTGTGTGATATGTTTCCCTTTCCAGGTAATGTTGTGTGATATGTTTCCTCTCAGGTAATGTTGTGTGATATGTTCCCTTTCAGGTAATGTTGTGTGATATTTTACCTCTCCAGGTAGTGTTGTGTGATATGTTTCCTCTCCAGGTAATGTTGTGTGATATGTTCCCTTTCAGGTAATGTTGTGTGATATGTTCCTCTCAGGTAATGTTGTGTGATATGTTTCCTCTCAGGTAATGTTGTGTGATATGTTCCTCTTCAGGTAATGTTGTGTGATATGTTTCCTTTCCAGGTAATGTTGTGTGATATGTTCCCTCTCCAGGTAATGTTGTGTGATATGTTTCCTATCCAGGTAATGTTGTGTGATATGTTCCCTCCTCAGGTAATGTTGTGTGATATGTTTCCTATCCAGGTAATGTTGTGTGATATGTTTCCTCTCCAGGTAATGTTGTGTGATATGTTTCCTCTCCAGGTAATGTTGTGTGATATGTTTCCTATCCAGGTAATGTTGTGTGATATGTTTCCTCTCCAGGTAATGTTGTGTGATATGTTTCCTCTCCAGGTAATGTTGTGTGATATGTTTCCTATTCAGGTAATGTTGTGTGATATGTTCCCTCTCCAGGTAATGTTGTGTGATATGTTCCCTCTCCAGGTAATGTTGTGTGATATGTTCCCTCTCCAGGTAATGTTGTGTGATATGTTTCCTCTACAGGTAATGTTGTGTGATATGTTCCCTCTCCAGGTAATGTTGTGTGATATGTTTCCTCTCCAGGTAATGTTGTGTGATATGTTTCCTCTCCAGGTAATGTTGTGTGATATGTTTCCTTTCCAGGTAATGTTGTGTGATATGTTCCTTTCAGGTAATGTTGTGTGATATGTTTCCTCTCCAGGTAATGTTGTATGATATGTTTCCTCTCCAGGTAATGTTGTGTGATATGTTTCCTTTCCAGGTAATGTTGTATGATATGTTTCCTCTCCAGGTAATGTTGTGTGATATGTTTCCTCTCCAGGTAATGTTGTGTGATATGTTTCCTTTCCAGGTAATGTTGTGTGATATGTTTGCTTTCCAGCCAATGTTGTGTGATATGTTCCCTCTCCACGTAATGTTGTGTGATATGTTTCTTCTCCAAGTAATGTTGTGTGATATGTTTCCTCTCCAGGTAATGTTGTGTGATATGTTTCCTCTCAAGGTATTGTTGTGTGATATGTTTCCTTTCCAGGTAATGTTGTGTGATATGTTTCCTCTCCAGGTAATGTTGTGTGATATGTTCCCTTTCAAGGTAATGTTGTGGGATATGTTCCCTCTCCTGGTAATGTTGTGTTTTATGTTCCATTTCCAGGTAATGTTGTGTGATATGTTTCCTTTCAAGGTAATATTGTGTGATATGTTCCATTTCCAGGTAATGTAGTGTGATATGTTCCCTCTCCATGTAATATAATGTGATATGTTTCCTTTTCAGGCAATGTTGTATGATATGTTTCCTCTCCAGGTAATGTCGTGTGATATGTTTCCTCTCCAGGTAATGTTGTGTGATATGTTTCCTTTCAAGGTAATGTTGTGTGATATGTTTTCATTCAAGGTTTATGTTGTGTGATATGTTCCCTCTCGAGGTAATGTTGTGTGATATGTTCCCTCTCCAGGTAATGCTGTGTGATATGTTCCCACTCCAGGTAATGTTGTATGAAATGTTCCCTTTCAAGGTAATGTTGTGTGATATGTTTCCTTTCTTGGTAATGTTGTGTGATAAGTTCCCTCTCCAGGTAATGTTGTGTGATATGTTCCTCTCCAGGTAATGTTGTGTGATATGTTTCCTCTCAGGTAATGTTGTGTGATATGTTTCCTTCTCCAGGTAATGTTGTGTGATATGTTTCCTTTCAGGTAATGTTGTGTGATATGTTCCTCTCAGGTAATGTTGTGTGATATGTTTCCTCTCAGGTAATGTTGTGTGATATGTTCCTTTCAGGTAATGTTGTGTGATATGTTTCCTTTCAGGTAATGTTGTGTGATATGTTTCCTCTCCAGGTAATGTTGTTTGATATGTTTCCTCTCCACTTAATGTTGTGTGATATGTTTCCTTTCCAGGTAATGTTGTGTGATATGTTTCCTCTCAAGGTAATGTTGTGTGATATGTTCCCTTTCAGGTAATGTTGTGTGATATGTTTCCTCTCAGGTAATGTTGTGTGATATGTTCCTCTCCAGGTAATGTTGTGTGATATGTTTCCTTTCAGGTAATGTTGTGTGATATGTTCCCTCTCAGGTAATGTTGTGTGATATGTTCCTCTCAGGTAATGTTGTGTGATATTCCTTTCAGGTAATGTTGTGTGATATGTTTCCTCTCAGGTAATGTTGTGTGATATGTTCCCTCTCCAGGTAATGTTGTGTGATATGTTTCCTCTCCAGGTAATGTTGTATGATATGTTTCCTTTCCAGGTAATGTTGTGTGATATGTTTCCTCAGGTAATGTTGTGTGATATGTTCCTCTCCAGGTAATGTTGTGTGATATGTTTCCTCTCCACGTAATGTTGTGTGATATGTTACCTCTCAAGGTAATGTTGTATGATATGTTTCATCTCAAGGTAATGTGGTGTGATATGTTTCCTCTCAGGTAATGTTGTGTGATATGTTCCCTCTCCAGGTAATGTTGTGTGATATGTTTCCTCTCCAGGTAATGTTGTGTGATATGTTTCTCTCAGGTAATGTTGTGTGATATGTTTCCTCTCCAGGTAATGTTGTGTGATATGTTCCTCTCAGGTAATGTTGTGTGATATGTTTCCTCTCCAGGTAATGTTATGTGATATGTTTCCTTTCCAGGTAATGTTGTGTGATATGTTCCCTCTTTAGGTAATGTTTTGTGATATGTTCCCTCTCCAGGTAATGTTGTGTGATATGTTTCCTCTCCAAGTAATGTTGTGTGATATGTTTCCTTTCCAGGTAATATTGTGTGATATGTTCCTTTCAGGTAATGTTGTGTGATATGTTCCCTCTCGAGGTAATGTTGTGTGATATGTTCCCTCTCCAGGCAATGTTGTGTGATATGTTCCTCTCAGGTAATGTTGTGTGTTATGTTTCCTCTCCAGGTAATGTTGTGTGATATGTTTCCTCTCAGGTAATGTTGTGTGATATGTTTCCTCACCAGGTAATGATGTGTGATATGTTTCCTCTCAGGTAATGTTGTGTGATATGTTCCCTTTCAGGTAATGTTGTGTGATATGTTTCCTCTCAGGTAATGTTGTGTGATATGTTCCCTCTCAGGTAATGTTGTGTGATATGTTTCCTTTCAGGTAATGTTGTGTGATATGTTCCCTCTCAGGTAATGTTGTGTGATATGTTTCCTCTCAGGTAATGTTGTGTGATATGTTCCCTTTCAGGTAATGTTGTGTGATATGTTTCCTTTCAGGTAATGTTGTGTGATATGTTCCTCTCCAGGTAATGTTGTGTGATATGTTTCCTCTCCAGGTAATGTTGTGTGATATGTTTCCCTCTCAGGTAATGTTGTGTTATATGTTCCCTCTTCAGGTAATGTTGTGTGATATGTTTCCTCTCCAGGTAATGTTGTGTGATATGTTCCCTCTCCAGGTAATGTAGTGTGATATGTTTCCTGTCTAGGTAATGTTGTGTGATAAGTTCCCTCTCCAGGTAATGTTGTGTGATATGTTTCCTCTCATAGTAATATTGTGTGATATGTTTCCACTCCAGGTAATGTTATGTGATATGTTTCCTCTCCAGGTAATGTTGTGTGATATGTTCCTCTCAGGTAATGTTATGTGATATGTTCCTTCTTCAGGTAATGTTGTGTGATATGTTCCCTTTCCAGGTAATGTTGTGTGATATATTCCCTTTCCAGGTAATTTTATGTGATATGTTCCCTCTTCAGGTAATGTTGTGTGATATGTTCCCTCTCCAGGTAATGTTGTGTGATATGTTCCCTTTCAAGGTAATGTTGTGTGATATGTTCCCTTTCCAGGTAGTGTTGTGTTATATGTTTCCATTCTGGTAATGTTCTGTGATATGTTTCCTTTCCAGGTAATAGTTGTGTGATATGATCCCTTTCCAGGTAATGTTGTGTGATATGTTTCATTTCCAGGTAATGTTGTGTGATATGTTTCCTTTCCAGGTAATGTTGTGTGATATGTTCCCTTTCCAGGTAATGTTGTGTGATATGTTTCCTTTCCAGGTAATGTTGTGTGATATGTTCCCTCTCCAGGTAATGTTGTGTGATATGTTTCCTCTCCAGGTAATGTTGTGTGATATGTTTCCTCTCCAGGTAATGTTGTGTGATATGTTTCCTTTCCAGGTAATGTTGTGTGATATGTTTCCTCTCCAGGTAATGTTGTGTGATATGTTTCCTTTCCAGGTAATGTTGTGTGATATGTTCCCTTTCCAGGTAATGTTGTGTGATATGTTACCTCTCCAGGTAATGTTGTGTGATATGTTTCATTTCCAGGTAATGTTGTGTGATATGTTCCATTTCCATGTAATGTTGTGTGATATGTTCCCTTTCCAGGTAATGTTGTGTGATATGTTCCCTTTCCAGGTAATGTTGTGTGATATGTTCCCTTTCCAGGTAATGTTGTGTGATATGTTCCCTTTCCAGGTAATGTTGTGTGATATGTTTCCTTTCAAGGTAATATTGTGTGCTATGTTCCATTTACATGTAATGTTGTGTGATATGTTTCCTTTCAAGGTAATATTGTGTGATATGTTCCATTTCCAGGTAATGTTATATCATATGTTCCCCCTCCAGGTAATGTTGAGTGATATGTTCCTTCTCCAGGTAATGTAATGTGATATGTTTCCTTTTCAGGCAATGTTGTGTGATATGTTCCCTCTCCAGGTAATATTGTGTGATATATTCCCTTTCCAGGTAATAGTTGTGTGATATGTTTCCTTTCCAGGTAATGTTGTGTGATATGTTTCCTCTCCAGGTAATGTTGTGTGATATGTTTCCTTTCCAGGTAATGTTGTGTGATATGTTCCCTCTCCAGGTAATGTTGTGTGATATGTTTCCTTTCAAGGTAATGTTGTGTGATATGTTCCCTCTCCAGGTAATGTTGTGTGATATGTTTCGTTTCAAGGTAATATTGTGTGATATGACCCCCTCCAGGTAATGTTGTGTGATATGATCCCCCTCCAGGTAATGTTGTGTGACATGTTCCTTCTCCAGGTAATGTAATGTGATATGTTCCCTCTCGAGGTAATGTTGTGTGATATTTCCTTTCAGGTAATGTTGTGTGATATATTCCCTCTCCAGGTAATGGTGTGTGATATGTTTCCTTCTCCAGGTAATGTAATGTGATATGTTTCCTTTTCAGGCAATGTTGTGTGATATGTTCCCTCTCCAGGTAATATTGTGTGATATGTTTCCTCTCCAGGTAATGTTGTGTGATATGTTTCCTCTCCAGGTAATGTTGTGTGATATGTTTCCTTTCCATGTAATGTTGTGTGATATGTTTCCTTTCTTGGTAATGTTGTGTGATAAGTTCCCTCTCCAGGTAATGTTGTGTGATATGTTTCCTCTCCTGGTAATATTGTGTGATATGTTTCCTCTCCAGGTAATGTTATGTGATATGTTTCCTCTCCAGGTAATGTTGTGTGATATGTTTCTTCTCCAGGTAATGTTGTGTGATATGTTCCCTCTCCAGGTAATGTTGTGTGATATTTTCCTTCTCCAGGTAATGTTGTGTGATAAGTTTACTCTCTAGGTAATGTTGTGTAATATGTTTCCTTTCCAGGTAATATTGTGTGATATGTTTCCTATCCAGGTAATGTTGTGTGATATGTTTCCTCTCAAGGTAATGTTGTGGGATATGTTTCCTTTCCAGGTAATGTTGTGTGATATGTTTCCTCTCAAGGTAATGTTGTGTGATATGTTCCCTTTCAATGTAATCTTGTATGATATGTTTCCTCTCAAGGTAATGTTGTGTGATATGTTTCCTCTCAAGGTAATGTTGTGTGATATGATCCCTCTCCAAATAATGTTGTGTCATATGTTCCCTTTCAAGGTAATGTTGTATGATATGTTCCCTCTCGAGGTAATGTTGTGTGATATGTTCCCTTTCGAGGTAATGTTGTGTGAAATGTTACCTCTCAAGGTAATGTTGTGTGATATGTTTTCAATCAAGGTTTATGTTGTGTGATATGTTCCCTCTCGAGGTAATGTTGTGTATTATGTTCCCTCTCCAGGTAATGTTGTGTGATATGTTCCCTTACAATGTAATGTTGTGTGATATAATCCCTCTCCAGGTAATGTTGAGTCATATGTTCCCTTTCAAGGTAATGTTGTGTGATATGTTCCCTCTCGAGGTAATGTTGTGTGATATGTTTCCATTCAAGGTAATGTTGTGTGATATGTTCCCTCTCCAGGTAATGTTGTGTGATATGTTCCCTCTCCAGGTAATGTTGTGTGATATGTTCCCTCTCCAGGTAATGTTGTGTGATATGTTCCTCTACCAGGTAATGTTGTGTGATATGTTTCCTCTCCAGGTAATGTTGTGTGATATGTTTCCCTTCCAGGTAATGTTGTGTGATATGTTTCCTCTCCAGGTAATGTTGTGTGATATGTTCCCTTTCCAGGTAATGTTATGTGATATGTTATCTTTCCAGGTAATGTTGTGTGATACGTTCCCTCTCCAGGTAATGTTGTGTGATAAGTTTCCTTTCAGATTAATGTTGTGTGATATGTTTCCTCTATAGGTAATGTTGTGTGATAAGTTTCCTTTCAGGGTAATGTTGTGTGATATGTTTCCTCTCCAGGTAATGTTGTGTGATATGTTTCGTTTCCAGGTAAAGTTGTGTGAATGTTTCCTCTCCAGGTAATGTTGTTTGATATGTTCCCTCTCCAGGTAATGTTGTGTGATATGTTCCCTTAACAGGTAATGTTGTGTGATATGTTCCCTTTCCAGGTAATGTTGTGTGATATGTTTCCCTTTCAGGTAATGTTGTGTGATATGTTTCCCTTTCCAGGTAATGTTGTGATATGTTCCCTCTCCAGGTAATGTTGTGTGATATGTTTCCTTTCCAGGTAATGTTGTGTGATATGTTTCCTCTCCAGGTAATGTTGTGTGATATGTTCCCTCTCCAGGTAATGTTGTGTGATATGTTCCCGCTCCAGGCAATGTTGTGTGATATGTTCCCGCTCCAGGTAATGTTGTGTGATATGTTCCTTCTCCAGGTAATGTTGTGTGATATGTTCCTTCTTCAGGTAATGTTGTGTGATATGTTTCCTCTCCAGGTAATGTTGTGTGATATGTTCCCTCTCCAGGTAATGTTGTGTGATATGTTCCCGCTCCAGGCAATGTTGTGTGATATGTTCCCTCTCCAGGTAATGATGTGTGATATGTTCCTCTCCAGGTAATGTTGTGTGATATGTTCCCTTTCAGGTAATGTTGTGTGATATGTTTCCTTTCAGGTAATGTTGTGTGATATGTTCCCTTTCAGGTAATGTTGTGATATGTTTCCTTTCCAGGTAATGTTGTGTGATATGTTCCTCTCCAGGTAATGTTGTGTGATATGTTTCCTTTCAGGTAATGTTGTGTGATATGTTTCCTTTCAGGTAATGTTGTGTGATATGTTTCCCTCTCCAGGTAATGTTGTGTGATATGTTTCCTCTCAGGTAATGTTGTGTGATATGTTCCTTTCCAGGTAATGTTGTGTGATATGTTTCCTTTCAGGTAATGTTGTGTGATATGTTTCCTTTCAGGTAATGTTGTGTGATATGTTCCTTTCAGGTAATGTT
This sequence comes from Eriocheir sinensis, assembly GCF_024679095.1. Classification (NCBI taxonomy): domain Eukaryota; kingdom Metazoa; phylum Arthropoda; class Malacostraca; order Decapoda; family Varunidae; genus Eriocheir; species Eriocheir sinensis. The sequence goes on from NW_026111899.1 coordinate 129,122, forward strand.
GTGTGATATGTTTCCTCTCAGGTAATGTTGTGTGATATGTTTCCTCTCCAGGTAATGTTGTGTGATATGTTCCTTTCAGGTAATGTTGTGTGATATGTTCCTCTCCAGGTAATGTTGTGTGATATGTTCCCTCTCCAGGTAATGTTGTGTGATATGTTCCTTTCCAGGTAATGTTGTGATATGATTCCTTTCCAGGTAATGTTGTGTGATATGTTTCCTTTCCAGGTAATGCTGTGTGATATGTTTCCAGGTAATATTGTGTGATATGTTTCCTTTCCAGGTAATGTCGTGTGATATGTTTCCAGGTAATGTTGTGTGATATGTTATCAGGTAATGTTGTGTGATATGTTTCCAGGTAATGTTGTGTGATATGTTTCCAGGTAATGTTGTGTGATATGTTTCCAGGTAATGTCGTGTGATATGTTTCCAGGTAATGTTGTGTGATATGTTTCCAGGTAATGTTGTGTGATATGTTTCCAGGTAATGTCGTGTGATATGTTCCTTTCAGGTAATGTGTGTGATATGTTTCCAGGTAATGTTGTGATATGTTTCCAGGTAATGTCGTGATATGTTTCCAGGTAAAGTTGTGTGATATGTTCCAGGTAATGTTGTGTGATATGTTTCCAGGTAATGTTGTGTGATATGTTTCCAGGTAATGTTGTGTGATATGTTTCCAGGTAATGTTGTGTGATATGTTTCCAGGTAATGTTGTGTGATATGTTTCCAGGTAATGTTGTGTGATATGTTTCCAGGTAATGTGGTGTGATATGTTTCCAGGTAATGTTGTGTGATATGTTTCCAGGTAATGTTGTGTGATATGTTTCCAGGTAATGTTGTGTGATATGTTTCCAGGTAATGTTGTGTGATATGTTTCCAGGTAATGTTGTGAAATGTTTCCAGGTAATGTTGTGTGATATGTTTCCGGTAATGTCGTGTGATATGTTTCCAGGTAATGTCGTGTGATATGTTTCCAGGTAATGTCGTGTGATATGTTTCCAGGTAATGTTGTGTGATATGTTTCCAGGTAATGTCGTGTGATATGTTTCCAGGTAATGTCGTGTGATATGTTTCCAGGTAATGTCGTGTGATATGTTTCCAGGTAATGTTGTGTGATATGTTTCCAGGTAATGTTGTGTGATATGTTTCCAGGTAATGTCGTGTGATATGTTTCCAGGTAATGTCGTGTGATATGTGTCCAGGTAATGTCGTGTGATATGTTTCCAGGTAATGTCGTGTGATATGTTTCTAGGTAATGTTGTGTGATATGTTTCCAGGTAATGTTGTGTGATATGTTTCCAGGTAATGTTGTGTGATATGTTTCCAGGTAATGTCGTGTGATATGTTTCAAGGTAATGTCGTGTGATATGTTTCCAGGTAATGTTGTGTGATATGTTTCCAAGTAATGCTGTGATATGTTTCAAGGTAATGTCGTGTGATATGTTTCCAGGTAATGTCGTGTGATATGTTTCCAGGTAATGTTGTGTGATATGTTTCAAGGTAATGTCGTGTGATATGTTTCCAGGTAATGTCGTGTGATATGTTTCCAGGTAATGTTGTGTGATATGTTTCCAGGTAATGTCTTGTGATATGTTTCCAGGTAATGTTGTGTGATATGTTTCCAGGTAATGTCGTGTGATATGTTTCCAGGTAATGTCGTGTGATATGTTTCCAGGTAATGTCGTGTGATATGCAGTGTTGGCCACGGTTCTGCTAACCCGCTAACCGCTGATTAGCGAGGCAAGTCTTTTCATTAGGTGACAAGATTTTTCGTTAACTTTGTAAAGTGTTAGTGAACCAATTAGCTTCCGCTGAATATAGTTCCTCGTCCGCCAACTTTACGTCCACTTAAAAAATCATACAGGTTTGTGGGCAGACACAGCACCAGCTGAGCCACATGGCGCAGTAATTCCAGGGCTTCCACTTTTGGGTAAATTAATCACTAAAATAGGGTAATTGGACGCTTATTAGTGAAATCTATTGTCTAAGCTACAACTCATTGAAATTTTAGTTCACTAGGTCTGTTTTTAAGGATTTTAGAGCCATAATACTAAACCGAAGATAAATCCATATACAGTAAAATAGCGGTTAGCGGTTAGCGTTAGCTTCCACTAATTTCTTTATCGGTTTAGCGGTTTAGCATATGCGAAGTTAATATTATAGTCAGTGGATTACCAGTTAGCGAAGCTGACTTTTTGGTTAGCGGTGCCCACCACTGCTGGACACACTGCCGCTTCCAACACGTTGCAGCGTCTACTCTGTGACTGTTGAGTAGTGTACTCCGTAGAGTGCCCAACGCTGTCTGCTACTCCAGCTGAGCAGTGGACTGTTTTAGGCTACTACTCAGAAGGCTGCACTGTATCAACTGTGTTGCCTACTGTAGAATGCTACGTAGCAACTCACAGGGGTACTTTGTAGGCCACTTACAGGGCACTCTGGCTACTCAGACGAATGGCTGAGGAAAAGGAGGAGGAGGAGGGGGAGGAGGAGGAGGAGGAGGAAGGTGGCCAGGATGAATGTGAGTGGCGGCACGCGTGTGGCATGCGGCGGCCAGGCCAGTGTGTGGCTGTGTGCGGGTTGGCAGGTGGACACGGGCAGTGCGCACACTGCCGCGCCGCCACGCCTCGCCACACATGCAGCTGTTGGGGCAGGAGCCTGGCGGGGCTCGTGGCGGGGCCGCCCACACTGGTGCTCGTGGGCCTCGACTCGTCGGGCAAGACCACGGCGCTGCTGCGGCTCAAGTACGGCCACTACGTGAACACCGTGCCCACCGTCGGCTTCAACTGCGAATGTTTGCGGGGCGGCGGTTGCTCCTGGGTGGCATGGGACGTGGGCGGCGATGATCGCGTGCGAACCCTTTGGCGCGCCTACACGCGCGGCGCCGACGCGGTGCTGTTCGTGGTGGATGCCAGCAGCGGCGAGGAGCGGCTGGAGGAGGCGCGCCACGAGTTGCACGTCCTGGTGCGCCGGCAAGCGGCACAGAGCGCCGCGCTGCGCCGCTCACGGCCGCCGCTGCTGGTGCTGGCCAACAAACAGGATCTGCCGGGGGCCAGAACGCCCGCCGCCATGGCTGACGCCCTCGGCCTGCACGACCTGCCGCCCGCCCAGCCCTGGGGCCTTGCACCCGCCTGTGCCGTCACCGGCGAGGGTCTGCCCGAGGCCATGGACCTCCTGCGCCGCCTCCTCCTCAAGGCACGCCGGGCCTCGCTCTCACGGGGCTGACTTGCGGGTCACCCTAGGCTCCCCGCCGCCCCCACCTCCTTCAGTTTATCCCTGCCCAGCCCCGCACCAAACCCCTGGACCCCCGAGGCGTGAGGCGATGGAGCCCGAGTAATCGTATGGGGACAGGCGGGGAACTGCAGACAACTGAGTGCCACTAGTGGCTGACATATGTGATAATGTGTGTGTATGTTTGTGTGTGTGTGTGTGTGTGTGTGTGTGTGTGTGTGTGTGTGTGTGTGTGTGTGTGTGTGTGTGTGTGTGTGTGTGTGTGTGTGTGTGTGTGTGTGTGTGAAGCGTGCATGCAGTGTTTGAAGGGGTGTATTTATAATATTTATTGTGCAATAGCCAGAAACGTCACACATACACAAGCACGTAGCCCGTACCCAGAGATCCGTCACTTGTGAGTCGCTCATCCGGGAAAAGTAATAGTTGGCAATCGTGAGACTATTGTGTGATCAGACCATTACACACACACACACACACACACACACACACACACACACACACACACACACACACACCGCTCCGGTAGCTCAATCGGTTAGAGCGCGGCGCTGCAAGGCTTCAAGGTCAAACAGGCGGCGGTTCGAGCCCCGCTCAGGCCGGATTCTTTCCGTTGACTAGGAGTGGTTACTGTCCCCCCTTGACCAAGGGGGATGGGGTGTGTGGTGTGTGAGGTCCTGGCAGTACCCAGAGATCGACGATAATGAGCATGCACTTCCTCGTGTCGGGAGGGTACCTGCTGGCGAAAGCGAGTCCAACTCGTGATCAGGCAGTGGTGAATTACACACACACACACACACACACACACACACACACACAACAGGCTCTGGTCAGTGTTACATGTAGTACAACTGTATTATACGTACGCGCATCCCTTGAGACAAATGTATATGTAAATAGCCGTATTTATAAAGATGTAGGAAATATATTTTGTTATACTGTTGAAACTATGTGGAAGTATTATTATCTTTACCACTCTTCTATCGATCTACGTTGGACGCGCACATAAACTAATTCTCCTTTCATCATTATAGGCCAAAACCAGGCACGGAAAAAAAACGAGAAAAACAAGAACAACAGCACCATAAAAAATACGAGTAGAAAGGAAGAACCAGATTAAGAACTAGAAAAAGATCAAGAACACGAATAACTAGAAGAACCAGCAGATCAAGAACAGGAGGAAGAACAAGAACCAGTAAAAATAAGAGGAAAAAAAACACAGACGGAGAAAGTGAACGTAAACAACATTACAAAGAGCAGTATATTAAAACTAACCGCGTGACCTGCTATGCCTCCTGACCCTCCCTGACCTGACCTGACCTCTTGTTTACCGTGACCTCTGACCGCTCGTGACCCTTTATGACCCCCGCTGTCCCCACCAAAACAACCGAGCAGAGAGGACTCAGAGAGCTTCAAAACATCTATTGACCCTCTTGGTAAAGTAACACGCAAACAGGTGATGTGGTGGTGGTGGTGGTAGTAGTAGTAGTAGTAGTAGTAGTAGTAGTAGTAGTAGTAGTTGAAGTAGTAGTTGAAGTGATAATAGATGTAGTTGTTACTGTTGTTGTTGTAATAGTAGTAGTAGAAGTAGTCCCCCAAGACTGGGTGGGATGGGGATCACCAACCCTGAGAAGCTGGCAGATAAGGAGAACCAAAACTCCATCAGCCTTACCAGGTCACTCATCAACAGGATCATCGCTCAGGAGGCAGAGGGCGAGATAGACCAAACAGAAATAAGAGATATTAAAAGAAAAATCTCAGAAGAAAGACAACAGGCCCAAAAAGACGAGCTGGACCGTCTTACACACCACCTGTCCACAGAAATGGGTAGAAAATACACACAGCACAGGAGGCAGGCGCCTCTAGCTGGCTAACGTCATTACCAATCAGAGCAAAGGGCTTCAGCCTCAACAAACAAGAATTTGTCGACGCCATTGCTCTGAGATATGGCTGGCCGATTGAGGGACTGCCTGATCTCTGTGCATGTGGATCACCAAATGATGTCACCCACACCATGACATGTAAAAAAGGAGGCTTTGTCTGTATTCGACACGATGAAATGAGGGATCTGACAGCCAGCATGCTCGGGGAGGTATGCCAAGACGTCACTACCGAGCCGGCACTGCTTCCCCTGGACGGCGAACACCTTCGGTACAGGACAGCCAATACTTCACAGGAGGCACGGGTTGATGTAAGTGCCCGCGGATTCTGGGTGCGCGGACAGCGGGCGTTCATGGACATCCGCATATTCGACCCGATGGCTGCCTGTCACCGTGAGCTGCCCCTGCAAGCCGCCCAACACAGGAACGAGCAGGAGAAGACAAGGGCATACGGTGAAAGAATCCAACACGTGGATCAGGGCAGCTTCACCCCCCTCGTCTTCACCACATCCGGCGGGATGGGTCCCAGGGCCCAATGCTTCGACGCACGCCTCGCGGAACTAATCTCAGAAAAGAAGCATCAGCCAAGGAGCCACGTTGTCGCCTGGATGAGGTGTCGCCTCTCGTTCTCCCTGCTCAGGTCGGCCATCCTATGTCTCAGGGGCACCAGACACTCTGGCCCAAAAGCCACCAACATCTCCAATATGGACTATGAAGCCACAGTGGTGGAGAGTGACATTAGGGTGGGTCGGGAGTGACTGGAGTAGGGAAGGAAAGGGGAATCTAGACGTAATAGATGATAGGTGATTTAGTGTCAGGTAGTATTAGTGATATGGTTGGATGCCACAGTCATTAGCGAACAGAGTTGGGGCTAATGACCTCCAAGCTATGGAGCCCTCCATGATTATGTGTCGGGAAAATAAACATGGGTGGAGGTATCATTTATGTTGTAAAAAAAAAAAAAGTAGAAGTAGTAGCAGCAGCAGTAGTAGTAGTAGTAGTAGTAGTAGTAGTAGTGGTTGTTGTTGTTGTTGTTGTTGTAGCACGAAGAAAAAGAACAAATAGAAAAAGAAAAGAAGAAAAAGAAAGAAAGAAAGGAAAAGAAAAAAACAAAAACAAAACAAGAAAAGAAAGAAAGGAAAAACAAGAACAAATGCAAAAACAAAACAAAACAACAAAACAACAAAAACAAAAACAAAACATCAAAACAAAAAGAAGAAAAAAGGAGAGCAAAACGTTGGTTACTCAGGAGAAAGCCGCCAGAAACGTTCCTCACAGCCCCACCAACACACACACACGCGGCACTGGAGAAAGCGTCGCTGATTTCACGTTGGGCGACACGCTGGCGGCTGGTTCATATAATTATCCATTTTACAAGTTTCTCTCTTAGCTTCCAGGACTTTTTTATAACTTAATTCCATATCATATTTTTCTATCTCTTAACACAACTCCCAGACCTTGTAATCATAACTGCATTTGGCATCATATTGTATTTATTTTATTTATTTACAAGCTTCTCTCTCACACACGGTTTCTTTTTTTTATAACTGAATTTCGCATCATATATTCATTTATCTCTACCACAATTCCAAGGTATTTTCTATGTATCTTTCACTTTAACCTCATATTGTATTTATTTTATTTATTTAAAATCTTCTCTCTCACACACGGCTTCCATATTTTTTTTTTTGTAACTGAATTTCACATCATATATTCATTTATCTCTGACACAATTCCAAGGTGCCGTCTATGTCTCTTTCAGTTGAACCTCATATTGTATTTATTTTATTTATTTACAAGCTTCTCTCTTACACACGGTTTCCTTTTTTTATAAATGAATTTCACATATATTCATTCATCTCAGACACAGTTCCAAGGTGCTGTCTGTGTATCTTTCAGTTTAACCTCATATTGTATTTATTTTATTTATTTACAAGCTTCCTTCTCTCACACAGTTTCCAGATTTTTTTATAACAGGATTTCACATCATTTATTTATTTCTGACACAGTTCCAAGATGCTTTCTATGTATCTCGGAGTTTACCATCGTTATTTCGTGTATTTAATTTCTTTCACACGGCTTTCATAGTTTCCAAGTATCATTAAACTTAAAACAATATTGTTCTGTTTATTTTCTCGCTCTCATGGTTTTTATAGCCTCTAAGTATCAATATGATTGATTAATAGTTTATTGTTGCAAGTAAACAACAAAGGAGAAGGGAGGAACTACTTTAACTCACCTGCATCGAGTATATATTAATTAAGTATTGGCTTCGTATACCGTCTAACTTGGTATGTCCCTCTAATTATACGCATTATTTATCACTTTAGCATAACATCTAATTAATTACATGCATTCTTAATCATATCTAGCGTAACAACATCATTAGTAGACAAATCGCTAAGATAACACAAACGACCTTTCTACTGGGTTACTGAAGTGGTAGCGTGCTGGGCCTACATTCACCACGTGATGGACGACACGAGTTCGAATCCCCACGCTATCACCTCGGATTTTTCAGTTACCGCCGAGTGGCTTAAAACTACCCACATGCTGTCCTGAAGACCACCCATCAACCCGGACTCTAGAGGAAACCGTCCAAGAATCAAGAACGAGTTCCGGGGGGCAGCATGAGCCCAGAGAAGATGGCGCCACTATAAACACTTGCCTGCGCCATGACGGGCTGGGGCCGAATAACATCCAGGCTCCTCAAGCAAGCCTACCGGCGCAATAGGCGGAGACGTAAAATAATAATAATAATAATAATAATAATAATAATAATAAAAAAACAGCCCATGCAATAAGTATCAAGCATTAAGTTTATCGGTTCCGTCTGTCCTTCAAATTCTAGTACTCATTCCTTATCATTCATAGCATAACATCATTAGTAGAGATATAGCTAAAATAACCCAGTCCGTTCTTTCTGTTTAAGCCCATTCATTAAGTTTGTGTTGGCTCCCAATCGTCACACCTGGTCTGTCCCTCTAAATATGCGCAGTTCACTTTAAATCATAATAACATCAATAGTATAGAGAAATCGCTAAAATAACAATAACTCCCTTCCTACATAAGTTCATTCATTAGTAGAGTGCATTAATTATTACTTCCGAACACTCCAAACTAGGTTGTCTCTCTAATTATACGTATGCCTAATCATTCATAGCGTAACAGCATCGTTGGTGAGAAATCGCTGAAATAACTCCCATAACACTCTTCCCCCTTCATAAAATATCTCCACGTTCAATAAGTATCGAGTATTTAGTAGATTAGCGCCGTCTGCCCTTCTAAGTATACATATTTATAATCATTCTTAGCATAACATCATTATTTTAGTGAAGAAACCGCTGAAATAACTCTCATAACACTCTTCCCCCTTCATGAAACATCTCATTCAGTAAGTATCGAGTATTTAGTAGATTAGCTCCGTCTGCCCTTCTAAGTATACGTATTCCTAATCATTCCTTGAATAACAACATCATTTTAGTGAAGAAACCGCTGAAATAACTCCCATAACACTCTTCCCCCTACATAAAATATCTCCTCATTCACTAAGCATCGAGTATTTAGTATATTAGCTCCGTCTGCCCTTCTAAGTATACGTATTCCTAATCATTCCTTAGCATAACAACATCATTAGTGGAGAAATCGCTTAAATAACACACATAACTCTTCCTCCGTCACCTCGTTCACTAAGTATCGCTCAGTTTCAAGCCACGGGTCAGTCGTCTCGCCCCGCGCGGTCCAGGCGTGTCCGTAAACTTTTGAGAGATCTTACAAACTTTCTCACGGAAGTCCCCCATCGTCGGTCACTCACTCCTTCCCGCTCCTGCTCACTTTCTCCTACTCTAACCTCATTTTCCCTCCTCCTCCGTCATTTTCCTCGGCTGTTGAATGCCCGGAGAAGCGCCTTTAGGATGTTTTAGCGTATTTCTAACCTTTTCTGTCCGTATTTACTCGCTGCTTGTGCCTAAAATGAGATGAATGTGCCTATAACTTCATTTTCCTTCCCTGGTCATTTTCCTCGGCTGCTGAATGCCCAGAGATGCACCGTAAGCATGTTTTTGGCGTATTTCCAACCTTTTCCGTCCGTATTTACTCGCTGCTTGTGCCTAAAATGAGATAAATGTGCCTATAGCCTCATTCTCCCTCCCTCGTCATTTTCCTCGGCTGCTGAATGCCCAGAGACGCTCCTCTAAGATGTTTTGGCGTATTTCTAACCTTTTCTGTACGTGTTTACTCGCTGTTTGCGCCTAAAATGAGATAAATGTGCCCATAACCTCATTCTCACTCCCTCGTCATTTTCCTCGGCTTCTGAATGCCCAGAGATATATGCACCAAAAGCATGTTTTCGGCGTACTTCTAACCCCATCTGTCCTTATTTACTTGCTGTTTGTGCGTAAAATGAGATATATATGAAACAGTACAGTCTCTTCATGCGTGTGGCGAGGACATTGAGATCTCGGAAAATTTCACATACCTTGCTAGCGTAGTTCATAACAGAGGTGAGTCTCGCCCAGGAATAAGTCTTTCAGCGGATTGACTTGGCCCACGGTGCTATGGGCTCCCTCAGCACAAGTATATGGTGAGGGGAGAGAATGGAGAGAGGAGAAGGTGAGAATAAGAGAGAGAGAGAGAGAGAGAGAGAGAGAGAGAGAGGTGAAGGAGGTGTGAGGAAATAACTGAGGCCCGTGGCGTGAAGGAGGAAGAAGAGAAGAAGGAAGAATAGGAGAAGGAGGAAGGGGCAAGGAAATGGATAGGAAGGAGGAAAAGAGGGAGGGAGGGAGCAAGATTAGAAAGGTGATGGGACGAAATGGAAAGAAGAGGAAAAGGAAGAAGAGTCGAAGGAGGAGGAAAGGATAGAGCGAAAGAGGACAAGGCCAGAGAGGAAACAGCTGAAGAAAGAGGAGTAAGAGGAAGGAACAAAAATAGAAGGATGAAAGAGGGGTGAGGAAATGCCTGAGAACCCTAGCGTGGAGGAAGAAGAGTAGGAAGAAGAAGGGCACAAGAATAAAAAGATGAGAGGAGGGTAAGGAAATAGCTCAAACTCGTGGCGCGAGGGAGGAGGAGGAGGAGGAGGAGGAGGAGGAGGAGGAGGAGGAAGAGGAAAGGAGGTTCTGAAAGTGGTGAAAGAGGTTAAGGCGAGGAGGAGGTGTAGAAGGATGAAGATGATGGATGGGGTGCAAAGGAGAAGGGAGGAAATGGATGAGAATGGAGTGAGTGGAGATGCAGGGCAGAGAGAGGAATGGAAATATGAGAGCAAAACACACATTGAACTCGGAGGAAAAAATATCAAAAGGGAAAAAACAACAAAAGGAAAACAAAAACAAAATTGAAAGGCGAAGGAGAGCGTCAGTGATAGTAAAATAAGAAGAAGGAAAAGACGATATAAAAAAAAACAACGGCCATTAAATAAGAAGGAAAAAGAGGAGAGAAAGAGAAAAAAAGACGGCAGCGAAGAAAAATAGAAGGAAAATATATAAAAAAGCACATAAATATAAAGAAGAGAAAAATTGAAAAGTGATGTAAAGAGATAGTTAGCAAATGTAGGAAGGTTATTAAAAAGATAAATACACAGAGAATGAAAGACAGATATAGAAAAAAGCAAAAGGGGGTAGCAGGAGGAGGAGGAGGAGGAGGAGGAGGAGGAGGAGGAGGAGGACAAGGTAAAACATAACAATAAAGAAACGAAACTAAGACAAAAGAAAGAGGAAAATGAAACTGAAAAAAAACTACGTTAGGTGGAAGATGAGGAGGATAATAAACACAACAATAGTAAAAAAAAACATTAAAAGTATGAGAGAAAATGAAGTGTGTGAGGCAGTAAAGAGCAACAACAGGCAATGAGGAGGAGGAGGAGGAGGAGGAGGAGGAGGAGGAGGAGGCGGAGGCGGAGGCGGAGAAAGAAAAGAAAAGAAGATATGAAAGAGGAAAATGAAAGAGAAAAATATGTCAGAAAGAAAAATAAATAAATAATAAAGAAATAATAAAGACAATCATGATAAAAAAGAGAGAAAATGAAGAGGATGAGGAAGGGAAAAGCAACGCCGAGCAGGGAGGAGGAGGAGGAGGAGGAGGAGGAGGAGGAGGGGGAGGAGGAAGAGGAGACGTACACACCAAGAGGGAAAAGGAGGAAGAAGAGGAGCAGGAGGAGGAAGAGTGGCTGGGATGCTCCTTCATTATAAATCCCGAAAGAAGGAACATTTGCATATGATATGGAATATATTTTTTGAGATTATGCAAATGGCCGTTTCGAGAAGGGTGTGAGGGGGGGAGGGGGAGGAGGAGGGGGGACGAGGGGGGAGGGAGTTGAGAGGTGGGGGTAATGTTATTTTATTGTTTGGGTCACTCCTGAATGGATTACGTAAACCTAATAATGAAAATGAGAGAGGGGAGAAAGAGAGATAAGGAGATTTATGAAGAGGTTGGTTTATAAGTGAGTGTACATGACTTACTTATTTACTTACTTATTCATTTTTTTACAGAAAAGGAGAAAGCACAAGGGCACACACAAAAAAGGAAACAATGAAAAAAAGCCCGCTATAAAAAACAGACCGCTATAGCATACTCCTTTTAGCCCTTTCCCTTATAGATAGATAGTCCCCTTGTGTATAATGGTGTCGGTTTTGCTTAATTTTCAAGGTTACTCGGTTATTACTATTATCCATTTATTTTATTGTATGAGAGGAGAAGGATGACAAACTAAATAAAAAGGAAGAATGAAATAAACGCCTCAAACTTGAATCCTTTACGAAAATAGTAAACATATATGCTGAAGAGTTATCAATTTCGGTTCATATATGCGACAATTTACTTCTACGAGCGGAACAAACAAAGCTAATATATTTTTTTATGGTAACAATAATCTCTCTCTCTCTCTCTCTCTCTCTCTCTCTCTCTCTCTCTCTCTCTCTCTCTCTCTCTCTCTCTCTCTCTCTCTCTCTCTCTCTCTCTCTCTCTCTCTCTCTCTCTCTCTCTCTCTCTCTCTCTCTCTCTCTCTCTCTCTCTCTCTCTCTCTCTCTCTCTCTCTCTCTTCCAAAAATCAATCATCGTTCCTATATACTTGAAGACAATTTGGTAAAACAAAGACAAAGATCACACAACACTGGTAGCAATAGCAAGGCCACAGTTACCTCGATTAAGTAAGAGGAGAGTGGCATCAGACGCATTCACGAGTTGTATCAGAGCCATTAACAGTCTCCCGCGTTGATGAGTAGCGACAACCGCCTGGCAACACACATTACCACATATTCACAGCTACTGACACAGACAACGCAAAGACAACGGCAGTGCTCTTTCTGCTCGACTATATCAATATATCTATCACAAATTCACGTTACCGGAGTTCAGAAGTGGTCGCTAAAACACATATACAAACAAAAATATCAACACAAATCTACACACTAAAATCAACCAACATATTCAACACATAAACATACCTTCAAACGCCTTCCTTTTCACATAAAAATGGTCCGTGAATCCATTTTGCTGCTCTCTTGAAAGCTTCCTTACCTGAATAAAAAGAGACGAACATTGAAACAAGACATATTTTTAATTACATAGACGATATTCACTGCTACTATTACTACTACTACTACTACAACTACTACTACTACTACTACACTACTACCACTACTACTAATGCTACCCTTATAATACACGCTAATAATGCTAAATAATTACAAGTAAAAGCAAAGGTATTAAACAGAAAACACATTAATTAAACAGAGAAAAGAGGATTAAATATCTACAAGTCAATCTCGGGATAAAAACAAGAAATATATTTACGTCCAAATCATCATACATGTTGCATTCATTAGTGTGTGTGTGTGTGTGTGTGTGTGTGTGTGTGTGTGTGTGTGTAAGTATTCAAACACACACAAATACACATTAATTATTTTTCTACATAATTAAATATCAGAGGCCTAATAAGCACTCATTAAATATGCATGAATTGGACATAAATTATTGGCGGCTCGTCACGCGCTGTGAACAAGTCACATGGATCATCATCATCATCATCATCACCATGGACGGAGTATAAAAAAAAAAAAAAAAAAAAAAAAGGATCCTGCTGATGCAAAATTAATCAATTTGTCAAAGCATATTTTTCCCTTCAACTCTTTATATTTTTTCTTCCTCAACAGTAAGTAAATAAACTCCCCGTCAATCCTTCCTTATCAACACATACAACTAACTCCAAATTAATCCAATACAGTATCTTCGTAACTACCCCAGCCAAGCTATGCTACCTTCCTTAACAACCCATACTGTGACAAGGCTTTCGACGCAGCACCAAGAACTATACAAAGATTGATCAGGTTCCTTCATCGAATTCCTTAACACACAAGAACACTAAATTCACCATACAAGTAATTTTCGAGGTCGTTAGCATTGGTTTGGGTCCTTACTAACCAACCAATCGTGTCGAACTGTGAATCTGGCTCATAAACTACTATAAAATAAACTATAAACTATACTATAAACAAAATACAACTTTCACATTACGTTTTAACATTTTATCCATTGCTGAATATTATGCACGATTTATTTCATGTTTTAATTCTGTACTTTTAATTTGCAGGTAAGACTGTGGCGAGATGAAGACGTGGAGGCGACGGTGAAGGCAAAAGTAAGAAGTGAGATCGTAAAGAATGAAAATAAAAATGAAAATAAAAGTAGAAGAAAGAATATTATATGAGTGTGGTATAAGAGGAAGGTGTAGGAGGGGAAACAATGACGAGTGATGATGGCAAAGATAACAGTAGTCATAGTAGTAGTAGTAGTAGTAGTAGTAGTAGAGGCAACATATAGCGTGGCTTCCCAACATCTTGCAAGGTCACGGTTAATTCTGTTCCGCCCTTCAGCCTCCAGCCCTTCCCTGACGCTCCCTTCCCTTCACAATGCCTTTCATAGCTCGTCCTCCTCCTCCTCTTACTCGCAAAATCAAGGCCATTCCACTGCAAGCATCCTGAAAGCCCTAGAGATGTGTGTGTGTGTGTGTGTGTGTGTGTGTGTGTGTGTGTGTGTGTGTGTGTGTGTTAAATAATAGGATAATAGCACCAGTGAGCGTAGTAATACCACCACTGAGAGAATAATAATGGAAGTCTGTAAGCAAGGAATAGAAATACGTCCATAATGGTAGTAGTAGTAGTAGTAGTAGTAGTAGTAGTAGTAGTAGTAGTAGTAGTAGTAGTAGTAGTAGTAGTAGTAGCAATATCCAGGGTAATGGCGTCAGAGAGGAAGGTAATATCCAGAGAAAGAGAAATATTATGCAAGATGTTATGTTGCCTGCCAAGACATAACAGTGAAATGCCCCTAATATTGCTGATGGCGAGTTCTGCTCCGGGATGGCCTGGCTGTGCTCTCTCTCTCTCTCTCTCTCTCTCTCTCTCTCTCTCTCTCTCTCTCTCTCTCTCTCTCTCTCTCTCTCTCTCTCTCTCTCTCTCTCTCTCTCTCTCTCTCTCTCTCTCTCTCTCTCTCTCTCTCTCTCTCTCTCTCTCTCTCTCTCTCTCTCTCTCTATGTCTCTCTCTCTCTCTCTCACTCTCTCTCTCTCTCTCTCTCTCTCTCTCTCTCTCTCTCTCTCTCTCTCTCTCTCTCTCTCTCTCTCTCTCTCTCTCTCTCTCTCTCTCTCTCTCTCTCTTTTCCATCACCATCACTAACATCACCACCACTACCACCACCACCACTAGTACCACAATCACCTCACCTACCTACCAATATATCTACCCATCTACCTGCCTTCCTATCTACCTGTCTCTCTCTGCCTGCCTCCCTGCCTGCTCCTCTCCCTTCCTCTGTTCCCCCTTCAGCGGTCCGCTAATCAAGTAATCTTTTGTTATTTGACTCCTATTGATTTGCCGTCCCTGAATGGAGAGAGGAGAGAGAGAGAGAGAGAGAGAGATGCCGTATTCAGGGCGGCCTCCCTTTAATTACTTGCCATTGGTTATACAGGATTTCATTCAGAGTATTATTCTGTGTGATTCTTTTTTCGAGGCTCTTTTGATGAGCGTGTCCTTGCTTTTTGTTACTGCTGTTGTCCTTTACCTCATTCTTCTTCTTTTGTGTGAGGGGGGTGGTGATGGGGGGAGGGATGGGGGGCGCGATGGTGGTGGATGGGGGGTTCTTTGAGGCAGGCATAGGATGGGGTGGGGTGGGGTCTTGTGTGCGTGTGTGTGTGTGTGTGTGTGTGTGTGTGTGTGTGTGTGTGTCTGCCTAGTCTTGGCGACGGCACGCTAACCACTCAGCCACGTCCTCATCAATAAACAGAATGACAAAGAAAACTTACTAGCTGGAACGCCCTTGTAATTTCTCTCGTTATTAATTGAGTGGTCTTGTCAGGTAAATGCGAAAGTGATTAATTACTTAGGTGAAGATGCGTCACTTAAAATAATTGCTCTTAATCATCAAATGGAGCAGAAAAATATGTCTTTGATTGTTTCTTTGGTTATTAATGACCCTGTTTGTGAATGAAGAAAGACGTGGCCAGGAAGTCTTTAGTAGAAGGAAGTTTGTTTAGTGAATTTATTTTATCTTTGATCGTGTACTTTCTTCCCATCTCTCTGCTATTTCCTTCCTCATTCATTTATCTTTTCTCCTCGCTCATTCATTTCTCTTCCCTTCTCTCTCATCCATCTCTTCTCTTCTCTCTCATCCATCTCTTCTCTTCTCTCTCATCCATCTCTTCTCTCCTCTCTCATCCATTTCTCTTCGATCGTCTCTCATCCATCTCTTCTCATCCACCTTTCTTCTCTACTCTAGCGTCTCTCTCAATGCAACTATTAAACTTTCCATAAGGGAGCACCGAGACCTACTTCGCCCTACGGTTGGCATTTATATGTAAGACAGCTCCCATTTTCTTTGCACGCACAGGATATTGGCGGGACTTTTTCATTTATTTTTTATTGCCGTATTTTTGCCTGTCTCATATTACCGAGGGTTTTATCTTATCACCATGAGAAAGCACAGGAGATAAGAAAGTTATGAAGAAAAGGAACATTCATCCAAAGCATATGAATGTCCACCTCCATCTGTTATATTAATAAAAAAAATAAAAAAATATCCCCCAAAATTTGCACACGCTCAATCGTCGCATTTGTTTTGTTTTCGTTTTCCAGGATAATACGTTTGCTAATAATAATAATAATAATAATAATAATAATAATAATAAGTTTCATGGCGCCGCATATATTTTCGCCGTTGCATATAATTCCCGGGTAATGAATCAGCACGGCCAGTTGGAAAAATGTTTATATATCTTCTCTTCATATTTGCTCACAGGAAAAAATAGATAAAAAGAGAGATATGACGTGTACCTGGTTCTTGGGGGGGGGGGCTGTCTCTCCTCACCTTCATCTCTCTCCTCTCCTCTCTTTTCTATATCTCTTCTTTCATCTCACATCGGTCTCTCTTCTCTTCTCTCTCTTTTCTCCTTTATCTCCATCTCTCAGCTTTCCTTTCTCATCCATTTCTCTTCACTCCTCTCTCATCCATCTCTTCCCGCCCACCTTTCTTCTCTACTCTCTCGTCTTTCTCTATTTCTTCTCTCCGTTCTCCTCAATCTCTCTTCTCCCTCGTCTAAAAAAGGGTGTATTACGTGAATGATGCCGACAAATGCCCCGGAGGTAAGAAGATCTTCCTTCCACTCACACTAATTTGGCCTAAAATAGAAATAAAATAACAAATGCCTTTCGTAAACACAAAGCCGATTCATTTGTTTGGTCTTACTGAGCCTTACTGAGCCTTACTTTGCCCTTTCTCAGACGCAGACACACACATAATATATCTTTCAGATGATGCAAGAAGGAAACAACAGACAAACAGACGGATAGACAGACAGACAGACATTCATTTCTATTTTTTTTCTAGGAGCTGTGGTTAGTGGGCTTTTTTGCTTTATTTATTTTTGCCCTTGAGCTGCCTCCTTTACAGACAGACAGACATACAGACAGACGCTCCTGCTGAGTATAAACCTTGAGGGAATAGCAAAACCCCGCCTGATGATACAAAGCCAGCGAGACGGGAGAAAGGAAGAAAAGCAAAATAGCACATAACGAAACACAAGAAGCGAATCCTGCCCAAAAGAGAACAACAATACGAAAGCAGGAAAGCAATAATTAAACAGACAGACAAAGACGACGCAAGATAATTCAAACAAGGACGCATTAAAGAGTATACTAGGTCATTAACTGGTCTTTCTATACTGACAAGAGTGACGAAATTACTATACTCATTTATCTATTTGCTGCTCCTTTTAGGGTGAGTAAATAGCTTTCTGGTGCACTTGTTGAACCATAACTAATAAAGGGAAAAAAACCAACAATGGAGAGAAGTTACCCGCCATTACTTATATTATCAGAGGTGTGGGTCATCTAATTAACCTATATATTAACAATGACCAGAGTAACGCACCTTATAATTAACCTGATCAACCATAAACAATAAACAAAAATAGTATGGAGAGACAAGTTACCCGTCGTTGCTGCTGGTGTTAGAAAGGCCTGCCATCCAAGCCTGCTAATGAAGGATGGGAAACGTAGTCCAAGTCACCTAATTTAGTGTATTAATTTTCATTCGATCGTGTAATTTAATCTCAGCGCTATTATTTGGCATTTTATTAACAAGTGCCAAGCCAAATATAAACATGAAGTCGAATTTCTTTTATGCAGCTCATATTTTCTCTGCAAGTTCAGGATATTGACGGTATTTCTTTTCTTTTCTTTCTTCCATTACCGTAGCAAAAAAAACATTCACTGGGACGCAGAAGAGAAAAACTGGTTATGAAAAAATTAACACACATTCAACGCATTTAAAACAGGCAATACTAGAGTAAAAATATATTACCGCAGATCACCTTGAGAGGACTGGAAGAGGAAGAAAGGAGGACGATGATAGAGGGAGCAGGGGGAGGACGGAAGGAGGAGGAAGGACTCAGGACGAAGGAGAGAAGGAGATTGGGAGAGTTTGAGTAGAGACAATATGGGTCAGGGAGAAGCCTTGGGGTGGAGGGAGGACAGAGAGGGGACGGAGGGGGAAGGGGTGCAGGGGAAGGGATTAGGAAAGAGTTGGGATGGATTAGGCAGGGTTGAGACGGGTTAGGGGTCGACGGAGTAGGGGAAGGGGGGAGAACGGAGACTAGGGGGAGAGAGAGAGAGGGGAGGGAAGAGTGGGGAGGAGGGGGAGAGAGAAAGGGGAGGTGAGGGAGGGGGTTAGTTTGACGTCATCCAAGACCCTTCAGCAAAGTTTTTTTTTATCCTTCTACTACACAACACACGCATTTCCCCTCCTCCTCCTCCTCCTCCTCCTCCACCTCTTCTTCGTCCTCCATTCCTCCTTGTCTTCCTCCTTCTCTTCTGTGATCTAATTTCACCTTTTTCCATTTTTTTTCTTAACCGCAGCTAAACTTATTTCTCTACCCCTTCTTCATTTCTATCTTTATTCTCTTGTTTCTGTTTCCTTATCCATTTCCTTCAACTTGCATATTTTATTGACCTAATTTCCTTTTTCTCTTTACGATTCTCTATTCTTTTATTCATCTGCTTCCCTTCCATTTCTCTGATTAATCAACCTTATTTTTTTCCTCCCTCCTTCATTAAATTTCAAACCGTTTCCTCTACGAATTAATTTATCTTTTATCTCGTCATTCTGTCAACTGTATTGCGCTATATATATAATTTCTTTTATAATCGTTAATTAAAATATTCTCTCATAATAATACTTTAATCTACAATATTTTCTATCCACTTTTTACGATCACTCTATATTCATCTGCTTATTTATTTTGCATCTACTGTTCACTTCCTTTATATTATTTTTATCCACTAGTTATTCTTCCCTCTATAAATCTATTGCCTTTGCACATCATTTTTCAATTACTCTTAACAATAGACAAACCTTATAAATATAGGGTGCAAGAGGTGAAGAATAAGGAGCTGGATTCATATCAGTCTGTCTTTTTTTTCCTTATATTCTTCCGCTTTTAACGTTCATGAGGTGGTCACAGTGAAGAGAAACAAAACTGGATTAATTTCTCAGCCTTCTCATTTTACTTACTTTTTCCCCTTTCACCGTTCCTAAAGCCGTGTGTTTTAACGGATAGTATTAAAAAAGCGGGACTATAACAAGATTACAAAAAAATCAACCTACATTTATTCTCTCGTATTTTATTTATATGTTCGAGAAGCGGCTTATGAATGATATCACACACACACACACACACACACACACACACACACACACACACACACACACACACACACACACACACACACACACACACACACACACACACACACACACACACACACACACACACACACACACACACTGAAACGGCTTACGATTCTTTATAAACTAACTTTGGTCCTGAATTCTCGCATAATATTTTGACGAATTTGTGATAATATTCCTCACTAATTACTCTGGGGGGAAGGTCTCTCTCTCTCTCTCTCTCTCTCTCTCGACATTTAACCTTCTAACAAACAAATACTTCTTTCTTTCTATCAGATCAATCACTTTAATTGATAACGTAAGATCCATAACCAACCCCACAATCACATAAGCAAAAAACAGATAGATTAAAACCAAAACTCACTGATAATATATATGGATGACTCACGCCTTTGTCACAATCTAATAAGACCAAAAATGGGGGAGGAGTTAGATACCGCAGTTGCAACGAGACATATAGGTAGAACAAGAGGAGGAGGAGGAGGAGGAGGAGGAGAGCATGGACGGGATGTATGAGATGGTGAGAGGGGCGAGTAGAAACTGTGGTGGGGAGTGTGTGAGGGAAGAAGACGGGGGAGATAGAAAGGTTAAGTGGAAAATGTCAGAATATGAAGGAAATGAGGAAGAGGTGATAGTGGAATTATGGGAAGATGTGTGGTGAAGGGAGCGTGAAAGGGGATGGTGATGATTAGAGGGTGCGCGAGCAGTAAGGGATATGGGAGTGAAAGGAAGATAATTCTCTCTCTCTCTCTCTCTCTCTCTCTCTCTCTCTCTCTCTCTCTCTCTCTCTCTCTCTCTCTCTCTCTCTCTCTCTCTCTCTCTCTCTCTCTCTCTCTCTCTCTCTCTCTCTCTCTCTCTCTCTCTCTCTCTCTCTCTCTCTCTCTCTCTCTCTCTGGTCAGCATAAGTCATCATTATTCATGTATTCTTGTCTGTTTGTACCTCAGTTTTGGAATATTACCATTTTTTCTTTCCTCTGTATCATTTTTTCTACAACCCATGTAACACTATCTTCCCCCAACACATCTACAAAGGGCATATTTAGTTTAGTTAGGCATCTATTTTTTGTTGCCGTTTTCCGTGAAGGGTTGCGTAAAGAAAATGGGAATGAGGTTGTTTAGGATGCTAGGGAGATTATGCGGTTGATCTTCTCCTTGCCTTCTTTCATCACTCGCCTAGGACAGTTTGAAAGGATGATGTTGGTTTAGTCTTAAATTAGTCATTATATTACAGTGATCTTGATGTATATGGTATTTGAATGACGTAAGAAACTTAGATATAGAATAAGTAAGGTTCGCGCTCACTAATTTTTTTTTATAATGTCTGATTTTAGATCCCAGAAACCATTAGTATAGTTTTAGATGACGCAATTCATTTAAATTAGAATGTGAAGGATCTGATTCTCTTAGTTTTTATTACGTATCTGTATCCGTTTATATGTCTGTCTATCTGTCTCTCTCTTCTCTCTCTCTCATGTAAATTAAGTACTAAAACATCTTTACCCGAGAATGGAATTGTAATGAAACGGAAAGAGGAGGAGGAGGAGAAGGAGAAGGAGGAGGAGTTGGACGAGAAGGAAGAGGAGGACTAGGAGGAGGAAAAGTACGAGGATTAATAATGATAATGAGTATAAGTAATAAGAGAAGAAGAATAAAGAAGAATATGCACAATTAATAATAAGAAGAAAGAGATGAAGAGATGCAGAAAAAAAGGGGGTACTGCAGCAAAGCGAAGGAACCGAGGCAGAACACGAGGAAGATGGAAATTAAACGCTTGGAGGAGATCGGAAGAAAGAAAGGAAGAAAAAAGAAGAAGAAGAAGAAGAAGAAGAAGAAGCACCAGAAGCAGCAGGATGGAATAATGATGGAAAATAGAGATAAAAAGGAAGAGGGAACCGAGCCAGAAACTTCAAAGACACGGAAGGGACAAAGAAGAGAGGAGAAGGAAGGGAGGAATAATGGGAGTACACGTATGATAAACGATGAGAGAGACAGAGAGAGAGAGAGAGAGAGAGAGAGAGAGAGAGAGAGAGAGAGAGAGAGAGAGAGAGAGAGAGAGAGAGAGAGAGAGAGAGAGAGAGAGAGAGAGAGAGAGAGAGAGAGAGAGAGAGAGAGAGAGAGACTGCGGGGAATATGCATAGATGAAAAGAAAGAGATTAATAGAAAGAAAAAAGATAAATGATGAATGAAAAGATTAGCGTTGGACCTGAAAGACGAGAGAGAGAGAGAGAGAGAGAGAGAGAGAGAGAGAGAGAGAGAGAGAGAGAGAGAGAGAGAGAGAGAGAGAGAGAGAGAGAGAGAGAGAGAGAGAGAGAGAGAGAGAGAGAGAGAGAGAGAGAGAGAGAGAGAGAGAGAGAGAGAGAGAGAGAGAGAGAGAGAGAGAGAGAGAGAGAGAGAGAGAGAGAGAGAGAGAGAGAGAGAGAGAGAGAGAGAGAGAGAGAGAGAGAGAGAGAGAGAGAGAGAGAGAGAGAGAGAGAGAGAGAGAGAGAGAGAGAGAGAGAGAGAGAGAGAGAGAGAGAGAGAGAGAGAGAGAGAGAGAGAGAGAGAGAGAGAGAGAGAGAGAGAGAGAGAGAGAGAGAGAGAGAGAGAGAGAGAGAGAGAGAGAGAGAGAGAGAGAGAGAGAGAGAGAGAGAGAGAGAGAGAGAGAGAGAGAGAGAGAGAGAGAGAGAGAGAGAGAGAGAGAGAGAGAGAGAGAGAGAGAGAGAGAGAGAATAATGGCCGCATCTCACCGCCCACCCATTCACTTCCACACCTGAGCGCTTCCATTAAATTTAACTTTGAATCAGCTCTTCGGCCAGACACCCTCCTACCCCCCCTCCCCCCCTTCTTGTCCGCCCACGCCGCCCTCAGCCTTCCAATGAGTATCTCTGTCGCAGGATGTGTCGCCTTCAGCAGAACAATCCATCTCCTGTCCAACCCGTTATCCTGCTCTGTCAAGTTTCCTGTCTCATTCTGTCTCACCCATTCCTTGATACTTTTTATTGTTCTTCCTTTTCCTATGTCGTTTATATATATTTTTTTTCTTTCCTCCAATACCTTATTTTTTTCCTTCAACTTACTATCTTTTTTCGTCTACTTTCCTTTTTCCTATCTCCTTCATTCTATGTAATATATTATACTTGTTTACGTTTTCCTTTCCGGTTTATTTTTTTCCATCTTTTTTTCTTCAATACATCAGTCTGTCTCTTTAACCTATTATCCTTTTCTCTCTACTTTCCTGCCTTCCGCCTGTCTTCTTTCCTTGTTCAGCTTATTCTCCTCTTTTTTTTTGTTTTCTATTGTTTTCTCTACCTTTCCTCTTCCTGTTTTATTTTTTTCATCATTCTCTTCCAGAAACACAATTCGTCTCCTACAAGAGTTCAATCCATTATCCTTCTTTGTCTACGTACTTGCCTTCCGCCTGTCTTCTTTCCTTGTTCAGCTTATTCTCCTCGATATTTTTCTGTTCTATTGTGTTCTCTACCTTTCCTCTTCCCGTTTTATTTTTTTCATCATTCTCTTCCAGAAGCACAATTCGTCTCGTACAAGAGTTCAGTCCATTATCCTTCTCTGTCTACTTACTTGTCTTCTCCATTCCTTGTTAAAGTTATCATTAGTAGCGGGCTTTTTTCTACACTTTTTGTTGCCCTTGAGCCGTCTCCTTTGTTGTAAAAATTGATGTAACTTTTTCCTTGTTTTTTCTTGTTTCCTCCAGTGCCTCAATCTAGCTCCTTTTCAAACCAGTATCCTTCTCTATCTGCTTCCCTGCCTCATCTTGACTTCACCATCCTTGAGCATCCTATTACTGTTCCACCATTTATTTCCCTTCCCGTTTTATTATTTTTTTCATCTGTCTCCTCCGGCAGATACCACAATCCATCTCCTGCTGAGTCTATTACCGATTCATCCTTCTTTGTATTTTCTTCCTTTCTCCCAATAGCACTTTAGCCATCTGGGTATATGTCTCTGTATAATCTTCTATCTAACTTATTCACTATTTTTTTTGTCGGATTCGATGCAAAACCTCTTATTTCCCTGACTTATCCTTACTGATCGCTTCGTACTTTATCCGGGAATACAGTAAATCTCATGTTCAGTCTGCTTTCCCTTTAGCTCCAGCTCTTGTATAACCTATAAATATCCTAAACATTTTCCCGCCATTTTGTGTCTCTTCCATTAACATACCCAACATATACTCCTCCCTCATATTAATTAATTATGCTACCTCTTCTAGTCCCTTTTGGCAAGACTATTCATCACTTCCTACCCTAGTATCCTTTTGTGTGTGTGTGTGTGTGTGTTTCCCTGTCGGTACCACAAACATCTACATAATAAGCATCTCAACATTGTCCTTTTTCTCGTCTTATTTCATCCTCTTCGGTAAAAAAAACTAGTCGTGTATCCACCTTATTACCCTACTCTCTCCACTCCTATCCTTCCCCTCAAAACATAATCCTTTATTATAATCTAATTTTCTTTTATTTGAGCTCCATTTGTCTTACCTCTCCTCCCCACCTGCTGGACGGCTGCCACGGCGTAAGAGCTCCCGACTTCAACCTCTATTTTTCAACCTTTTCTCTTTCTCTGCACTATTTGGACTATTCTACAGTGACCATGAATGCTTCTAGAGAAACTCTAACAGTATGGAACCAGAAAATGTACGTGCTTTGTGGTGTAATTCTGTGTGTTATGATGGTGACTGCAGCCACGAACGTAAACATCCAGTACGACAGTGCTTCCCTACTCAGCCTGCGACCCCCGCTGAACTCACCTCTACCTGCTAAGGTCATCAATGATGTAAGAAGACTACTAGAACTACAGGCAAGTCACAACGAGAAGGAATACTTCGAGAATGCAACAACGAGAAACCACCGCAAACGGAGAAGAGGGCGGCGCAGCGGTGTACGAGTGAGAATGAGGAGACGTGGCATGAAGACCCCACTGCCAGCCATCACCTTTGGTAATGTACGCTCAATTAGAAATAAAATTGATGAGTTGTGTACCTACTGTAAGTTCATCCAAGAATATAGAGACAGTGCAGTAATCGCCCTCACGGAAACCTGGTTGCAAGACCGGCATGCAGATAGTACAGTGACTATTGACGGGTTCGTGTTGGTACGGTCTGACAGGAGAGGTGTTGATAAGGACCGAGGAGGTGGGGTTGCTGCTTACATAAATGACAGATGGTGTTCACAAATTAATGTTAAAGAAAGCTATTGTGACAATAACATCGAGTACTTAGCGATTACCTGTCGACCCTTTTATTTACCACGGGAATTTAACAAGTTAATCTTAGTAATTGTGTATATACCCCCGGATGCGGACGAATCTAAAGCAGCTGATATACTAGAGACCTGTGTTACAATATGTGAAAATGAAAGTCCGAACAGTGCGATAATTGTTTTAGGAGATTTTAATCACTGCGATTTTCAAGAAAAAGTCCCAACTTATGAACAAACAGTAAATTGTCCCACAAGTGGTAATGTGACACTAGATAAGATGTATTGTAATATTAAAGATGGATATAAAGTTTTTAAAAGACCAAACATTGGAAATGGAGACCATAACATGCTATATTGTGTGCCTACATATAAACAATTGCTGAAAAGAGTTAAACCTACAGCAACTGAAATTAGAAAATGGGATGATAACAACAGGGAACAACTACAAGTGCTTTGACTGTACAGACTGGTCTGTCCTGATAGAAAACGGGGCTGATATCAACATTAACTTAGATATTTTTAATGCGTATTTTCATTTTTGCTTTGATATGATCGTACCTACCAAGAAAATTAAGATATATCCAAACAATAAACCATGGATCAACAAAGAACTAAAATCTTTGCTAAATGAAAAACACAGACTTGTGCGAAATGGAAGTGATGTTGAAAGAAGAATAGTGCAAAGAAACATAGATAAGAAAATAACTGAATCTAAAAGAATATACA
Source organism: Eriocheir sinensis (assembly GCF_024679095.1). Taxonomy (NCBI): domain Eukaryota; kingdom Metazoa; phylum Arthropoda; class Malacostraca; order Decapoda; family Varunidae; genus Eriocheir; species Eriocheir sinensis. The sequence goes on from NW_026111899.1 coordinate 154,375, forward strand.
AAGAAAAGGTTGAAGGCTTGTTTAAGACAAATAAAGTAAAAGACGCTTGGAAGGGACTGAAAACCCTATGTGGGCACAAGAAGAAACAGAGTGTGCCTGAACCAGAAAACATCAACATATATGTAAATGAAATGAACACATTCTTTGCAAGATTTGAAAGACATGAATTCAGTGATGCGTGTAATGCGGTAATGACAGAAATTCAAACTAATAGTGATGAAAGATTTATAATTAGGCAAGAAGACGTGCGGAAGTCCCTGCAGAACATACGGGCAGGTAAAGCTACAGGGCCAGACGGGGTGCCTGCCAGGGCACTTAAAAGTTGTGCAGAACAACTGGCACCCGTACTGACCACATTATTCCAGGACTCAGTTGATCAGGGAGTGGTGCCTTATAAATGGAAGGAATCTGAAGTGAAACCTATTGCAAAAATTAACTGTCCAAAAGATCCCAAAGATTTTAGACCTGTAGTATTAACATCTAACATTATGAAATGCTTAGAAAGTATATTGAAAAACTACATTTGTGATAATACAAATAATTTAAAAGACCCTATGCAGTTTGCTTACTGTAAAAATAGGAGTGTACAGGATGCAACACTTATATTACTAAATGATGTTAACAAGCACTTAGATAAGCCTAAATCACAAGTTAGAGCACTGTATATTGATTTTAGTTCAGCATTTAATACAATGTAACCTCACATTTTGCTCAATGAAATGCTAGAAATGGGTGTGAATAGAAATATCTTAAAATGGATTTTTAGCTTTTTAACACAGAGACCCCAACACACTCATGTAAATAATGTTAAGTCTAATGTGATTGTCACCAACACAGGAGCCCCTCAAGGTTGTGTATTGTCCCCCGTTCTGTTCACCTTGTACACAGATGATTGTAGAAGTGAGTCTGAGGATTGTACTATTATAAAATATGCTGACGATACAGTTATCCTAGGAAAAATTGATAATGATAATTATGAAAGCTATCTAACTCAAGTAAAAAAAATTGTTGATTGGAGTAAATTTAATTTTTTGGAGCTCAATGTAAAGAAAACTAAGGAGATGATATTCGATTTCAGAACTAAAAATAAACACGTACCAGATCTATTAAAAATTGAGGAGGAAAACGTAGAGAGAGTAAGCCAGTATAAGTATCTGGGTTTTATGATCGATGACCAGTTAAAGGGCAGTGTTAATACAGATATGGTGGCAAGGAAATGCAACCAAAGATTACACTTTGTACGTATCTTGAGCAATCTACGTGTGGACAAAGTGATAATTAGCCTATTTTATAAATCAACATTAGAATCAGTTTTAAACTTTTCAATCACTGCCTGGTATGGAAAGCTTACCTGTAAAGATAAAAACAAGCTAGGAAGGATTGTTAAAAAGGCAGGAAAACTAGGTGCAGAGACCATATCACTAGATAATCTTTATCAGACAGGTACAATGAAACAAGTAGACAGGATTATGAAAGATATAACTCATCCGCTACATAATTGCTATACATATCTAAGATCTGGTAGAAGGTTAGCTCTGCCCATGCAGCGTACTGACAGGTACAGAAAGTCATTTGTACCTAAAAGCATTCTTCTCTTTAACCACCTATCATCACTATAACTTTTAGGTGTAAGTAGTCATAATAACTGTATATGATAGTTTGTGATAAAAGTAGAAATAACTTATTACTGCATGTATACGATTTTTATATGAATAGCCCAAAGAACGTTTTTAGTAATGTTTTTAATGTTTTTAAATGCTTTTTTTTTGCTTCATTGATTTTATTTATTTTTAATGTACAAATAACTACTAGGGAGCTCTTAAGAGAAAATGAATTTCATTTTGTATACAAAATTTAATGTATCAGAATTTGACGAATAAAGTATCTATCTATCTATCTATCTATCTATACATATAGGCCACAGTCGCTCCACTCGTAGTCCTGCACGGCCCAGGGCAGACGGTGCTCGGCCTCCCCGCCATGCCTTCTCCCCCGCGAGTCGGTTGATTAATGGGCACCTGGCGAGCCGGGAGACGCTTGAGGAAGGTAATCTTGGGCTGCCCGGCGCTTCTGTTCGATGTAACGTGTGTGCTGCCTATCAGAGGGAGGTGGAGGGGTTAGAGGAAAGGGGGGAGGGAGAGGGGAAGAGGAAGGGAGGGAGGAGAGGGCGAGGAAGCGGAAGAGGAAGGGAGAGAGAGGTGGAAGAGAAAGGAAGAGGGAGGAAGAGGAAGGAAGAGGGAGAAAGAGGACGGGAGAGGGAGAGGAAAGGGAACGAGAGGGAGGGAGAGGGAGGAAGAGGAAAGGAGAGGGAGAAAGAGGAAGGGAGAGAGAGAGAAAGAGGATAGGAAAGGGAGGAATAGAAAAGGAGAGGAAGGAAGAGGAAAGTAGATAGATAGATAGATAGGAAGATACAGACAAACACACAGACAGACAAACATACAGACTGGGTTGGTTATGTATTTACTGCGGCCCTGATGATTATAATGAGTAGAAGTTGTGATGATACATATTTTTATTTTTAAGGAGTCAAAAGGGGAAAAAAATATACCTACAAAATACTACTAAAACACAGGACAGGTTAAATTCGAAAGGTTCCTTGATACTCCCATTTGAAAGACGTTTAATTCGCAAAAAAAGAACTATAGACGAAAGGAGACAGTTCCAAAATACACCGGTGAAAGGGATAAAAGAGAGAACATGCCAGTTAACTCTTGCATAAGGGATTGGGACACCACACGGATGAGCTAGAGGGGTGGAAGCATGCAGTTAGGAAGTTCAGAGGAGCAATTAGCATGATAACAGTGATAATAGAGAGGAAGGAAAGCAACATTGCGGGGTAAATTGAAGGGTCGGAAGGCAGTCATTAAGAGGAGGGGAGTTGATTGGGCCATGACGATGTTAGTGGTAGAAATTAAGCTGATGGTGATGGTGGTGATGATAGAAACTAGATAGATAGATAGAAGGTGGTGATGGTGAAGATGATTGTGGTGATGATGAAGGTAATAGTGAATGGTGAAGTGCTGGTGGTGATGATAATGGCAGTGTTTTTAGTGTTCGATGTTGAAGTAGTGATGTTGATTATAAATAGCCATGGTAGTGATGATGATGATGGTGGTGGTAATTTTGGATTGTGATAATAAAAATGAAGAGGGTGGTGAGATAGTGTCATTAGTGTTAGATGTTGAGGTATTGATCCTGATTACGAGTAGCCATAGTGGTGATGGTGATGGTGGTGATGGTGATTTTGGATGGTGATAATAATAATGATGAGGGTGTTGAGATAGTGTCATTAGTGTTAGATGATGAAGTTTTTATGCTGATTACGAGTAGCCATAGTGGTGATGGTGATGGTGGTGATGGTGATGGTAATTCTGGATGGTGGTGATAATGACGGAGGTGGTGAGATAGTGTTTATATTGTTAGATGATGAAGTTTTGATGCTGATTACGAGTAGCCATAGTGGTGATGGTAATTTGGGTGGTGGTAATAATGATGGAGGTGATGGTGGCGGTTCTGGGACTTGCTAATGAAGGAAAGCGGGTCATCCCAGCGTGTGCATGGCGAAGCGTAATGACATGAACCACTGATGCATTCCTTCATTAATGAGCGGCGGGGGTGTCCTAACGCTTCATTACGCTTAGGGAAGGTTGTGAAGGTGGTGGTGGTGTGGGTGGTGGTGGTAGTTGAGGTTGTATAAGTGATGTATGGAGTCAAACGAACCTACATCACACAACTGTACTATCTCTTTTTTTTTTACAGTAAACGAAGCAGCTCAAGGGCAAAAATAAATTAGACAAAAAAGCCTGTTAATCACTGACCCTATAAGAAAGTATAGATGATAACGTAGTAGATAAAGAAGAAAAAAAGGAATACCATGATAAGGTGAATGAACGGAACGATAAAAAAGAGTAGATGAAGTAGAAAAGGAATGTTAATGAGAATGGAGTGGTATCAACTTCAGTGCAGATACAAATAAAAGAAATAAAGGAGGGAATAAGAAGAGCATAATTATGTCAATTTTGCCACTTCCATATGTTTTAATTGACGCTTTGTCCGCCTAAAACTGAGAGGGTATGTTTAGTTATTGCTTCTTCTTATGCAAATACCATCTCTCTCTCTCTCTCTCTCTCTCTCTCTCTCTCTCTCTCTCTCTCTCTCTCTCTCTCTCTCTCTCTCTCTCTCTCTCTCTCTCTCTCTCTCTCTCTCTCTCTCTCTCTCTCTCTCTCTCTCTCTCTCTCTCTCTCTCTCTCTCTCTCTCTCTCTCTCTCTCTCTCTCTCTCTCTCTCTCTCTCTCTCTCTCTCTCTCTCTCTCTCTCTATCTTCCAAATTACCCTCCCTTGCATAGCCCTTCGCGTAATTAAAAACTTCTCCTTCTTTCAGACGCACGAGCCACCAAACGTCCCCTTCCATCCCTCTTTCTGCCCGCACCGAAGGGGAGGAAAGGGATGAGAAGAGGGACACCTACTGACGGAGGCGCTGAAGGAGGACACAGTCGACTCCACGTGACTCAGCAACCACGCATATTAAAGGTCAGATCCAATTTCGTTCTTGGTTGATTATGTGACTTCCTCTTAAGTGTCTGTCTCTGGTAAGGAATGTTAGTGAGGGATAGTAGAGAGAATGAACCAGCTGTTGGAAGGGTGATATGGAATAGGGGGATGAAGGGAGAGAACGGAAGTAAGAAGGAATGATGAGTTAAATGAGAATGGAAGATATTATACACGGATTATAAAAGGGACGGAAAGCAAGCTAGAAATGGCGTTATGAGGCAAGGGAAAGCGGAAGAAGTAGTAAAATAGGAGAGATGGGATGATAAGGGTTAAGTACATGTATTTTGTAGGTTAGGAAAGGTTGGTGAAAGAAAACATTGTATAGTAATAGATTAAGAGGCAAGGGAAGGCGGAAGAGAGGTAGTAAAATAGGAGAGATGGGATGATAAGAGTTAAGTACATGTATTTTGTAGCTTATGAAAGATTGGTGGAAGAAAACATTGTAGTCATAGAGGTCTGAGTTCACGAGTAAGGGATGTGAGGTTATTTGAAAAGAGAAATGAAGTAATAGTAAAAGAGAGGTCAAAGAGGGATGGAAGGAAAATATATACACGTGGAATGGAGTGAATATGCGAGCTGTAAGGAGAAGTATGGAGAATAGGGGAAAGGGAAAAAAAAGCGAAGGGAAACAGAAGAAGCAGAAGAACAAGTGAGCGGAAGGAAATATAAGTGAACGAGAGAAAGAGAGGGAGAGGGAAAGCATTGTGGAAGACACTAATAGAAGGTAATTAAGAGAGACAGAAGGAGAGGAGGAGATAAAGGTATCTTAATTAAAGTCTCCTTCATTTATGTTGGCCTAACGGAGGTAATTGAATGTTTCTCTCTCTCTCTCTCTCTCTCTCTCTCTCTCTCTCTCTCTCTCTCTCTCTCTCTCTCTCTCTCTCTCTCTCTCTCTCTCTCTCTCTCTCTCTCTCTCTCTCTCTCTCTCTCTCTCTCTCTCTCTCTCTCTCTCTCTCTCTCTCTCTCTCTCTCTCTCTCTCTCTCTCTCTCTCTCTCTCTCTCTCTCTCTCTCTCTCTCTCTCTCTCTCTCTCTCTCTCTCTCTCTCTCTCTCTCTCTCTCTCTCTCTCTCTCTCTCTGTCTCCGTCTATCTATCTATCTATTTATCTATCTATCTGATTTTATGATATACTTTCACATACTTATAAATATCGAAAATCACTACTTAACCTTCCAACCGTATTTTCGATTAATTTGACATCAGCGAGTTTTAATTGGGTGAAATTTATCAGGTGGAGAAAGAGAAGGAAGAGAAAGAGAGGAAGGAGAAGGAGGAGGAGGAGGAGGAGGAGGAGGAGAGTGAAGAAAATAAATGGTTGGGGGAGGGTCCGGGAAGGGAAGGAAGGAAGGAAGGAAGGCGGAGTGCAGTTTAAGTTGGACAAATGAGGAGGTGCTGGAGTTGAAATATAGGAAGAGGAGGAGGAGCTAGAGAGGAATTAGCAGAGAAAGGAAATAACAGTAATGGGATGAAAATTGTAAAAGGAAAAGGAGGAAGATGTAGAAGAAAAAGAGGAAACATAGATAGATAGATGAGAGAGAGAGAGAGAGAGAGAGAGAGAGAGGTGGTTACTTTTCATCACGTCATTCACCTACTAACATGGTTGACTCACACACACACACACACACACACCCACACACACATTCTTACCCCCATCCCCTCGTTCTCCCCCCTCTCTCTCTTTCTCACCCCTTCTCTCTCTTTCTCACCCCCTCTCTCTTTCTCACCCTTTCCCCCCTGCTTTCTCACCCTCATCCCCCTCTTTCTTCTCCCCTCCCCCTCTTCCTCCCCATCCCTCCCTCCCCTCCTCTCCCCTTCCCATCCCCTCCCCTTGAGTCAGGTCTAATGGCCTCGCATCACAGCCAATTAATTAGGCGGCACAGCTGAAGACAAGTCCCGGACGATAGGCCTTTGTGTCCTGCTGCTCCGTCCTCTATTTTACATGTTGTTTTCTTTTATAATATTCCGTTTTTAATCCGAGTTTGTTTTTTTCCTAGCGCCACCCGAGAGTTCTTTTCCGCCTGGGTACGTGTGGGAGGGGGATGGGGGGGGGTGTAGGGTATGTGTGTGTGGAGGGGGAGGAGGGGGTGTCCTTGTTTTCATCTTATCTCATGTAGTTCTCCTCATCTCTTTTTGGGTTCGCTTTTGATTTTTAGGGTATGAAAAGCATTTTTTTTTATGTATTTTGTTGTTGGGGGGAAAGCTTTATTATCGTTAGTAAGGAACGTTTTAAAATGTCAAGTTTACTTTTTGAATTCTTTAGCATCTTACATATTTTATTCACAGTTTCATTGACGTTGAAATGTTGGTTGCTCGAGAGGTAATTTTCAAGCACTTGCATACTCATTCGCCTATCTTCATTATTTTATGTAAATTTGAATATGTTTACATTTGGATTTCCTCCGATTACATTTTCCTTTCTTGAGTCGATAAAGACACTTGTCCAATCAAAAGTATTATTTTTTTAAGCACGTTCTGCATAATATCTGAATGCTGTATGATTTTCCCAAGTATATCAAAGTTGTCATGTACACTTCTTCCTGAGATTTAAACCTTTGCTGGAGTGAGGGTTATTATCTCAATATCTTCTTAAGTGTTCTTTTTATAGGAGCAACTTGGCTTTTTTTCATTATTTCATCTTTCCATTAGCCTGTCTCATCTACCAAATTATAGGACAGGGAAATATTGTGCCAAGTTCTAAGGCTGTATTTCATTCCGTTACTTCTACCAATCTCTTCATCCTTGTTTAATATATTTCAATTTTAACTTCTCATACTGTTCCTTTCATTCGGTTAACATCAAAGTGCAATGAATAAAACGAAAGTCGAGATAAAAGTTTAATTCAGAAGGCATTTATTTTTCGTTAAGTGTCGCTTCTTAGTGGCGGGGGTTTTCTGCATCACGAGACAAAGGCATCAAAGCGTGACTGTTTCTTTTGTGCCCGAGAGTTTATTGTTTCATGACGTGTTGATTGGTGGGTCACGAGAGCGTGGGAAAAGTGCATACCTGAGACGCAGACGCCGGGCAAACACACACACACACACACACACACACACACACACACACACACACACACACACACACACACACACACACACACACACACACACACACACACACACACACACACAAAAGGTAAAAATAAAAATAAATAGCATAAAAATAAGACAGAAATAAATGGAATAGAGTAAAATAAGGAAAATAAAACTAATTAAACTGAATAAATAAATACATAAATAGATATATAGAGAAAAAATATAAACAAATACATATAAAAGTGAATTAAATGAACATATAAAAGATAATAACTCTGATATCCTTTGATCTCAACGTCATAAAAAGGAAACAATAAGAAATAAGAATCATGATATTAATAATCGTAATATTAATAAAACGAAGAATAACAAGCTCTTTTAGTAGCTGAGGATATTCTGAAGACTCGCACAATACCTTTAATCTTCTTTTTCGGAGGAGATTTGTACCTGTGAATTATTTTGGGGAACTCGTATTAACGCCGCAGAAAATAAATATAGCGACTTTTCGTCTACTCAGAATAAACGCGAACAATGGCGCTTAAAACTCTCCATTGTAACAAGACCTTTCCCCTCCTCCTTGCTCTGACCCCTCTTCCTTCCCTCCCCTTTTCTCCTCCCAGCACCTCCCTTTTACTTCCCCTCCCTCCTTTTCCTCCCTTCTTCCCTCCTTCCCTTCCCTTCCTCATACGTCTCTTCCTCTCTTCCTCCTTCCCTCCCTCCCTCCTTCCCTCCCTCATCTCCTTTCTCCCATCACACCTTCTCTTGCCCTTTTAATTAGCCTGTAAAGTCACCTGGAAAAATATCCACACCCTTTTGACACTGATAGAGAGACCTCTTTGTGTGTGTGTGTGTGTGTGTGTGTGTGTGTGTGTGTGTGTGTGTGTGTGTGTGTGTGTGTGTGTGTGTGTGTGTGTGAGATCGTTGTGTATTCCCTGTCACAACTCTTGCAATTTATCGTAACGGATGCAATAAATATTTTCTTGTCGTATGTCTTTATAGTAGGATTTTTCATTTTTGTTTAGGTGGCAGGGCAAGGCAGAGAAAACAAAGATATATTAACAGCAGAGGCAGCAAGCAACTCAAGGACAAAACATAAAGAATTAAAAATAGGCAGCTTTACCCTGCTCCTGTAAAAAAAATAGAATGAGAGAATAGAAAAAGAGAGTCAGTTTCGGATTGATAAAATAATAAGAATGTGTATGAATGACTATGAAAAAAAAACCTTCGACGCGCTGCTTCACTCAAGAGAATAAAGAAGAATACGCAAAAAGAAGTTATCACCTTTTTTTTAGAGAACTATCTTGATATTTCCCTCCTGATAATTAAAAGAAGGAGGACATCAAGACTAACTAAAAGATGTTTCAGAGTATTCTAGCAAAAGGGATGAAAGAATTAATTATAATGTTAATTCTTGCATCAGAAAGTTGGACCCAACGACTGTTGCTTAAATTACAGGCTCACGGAGTAGAGGGTAAAGTTTTGAACTGGGTCAAGGCGTGGATTAGCAATAGGAAGCAAAGAGTGCAAATCAATGGTAAAAGATCTGACTGGGGATGTGTTACGAGTGGGGTCCCACAAGGTTCGGTATTGGGCCACTTTTGTTTATTATTTATATCAATGACTTAGACACAGGAATTAGTAGTGATGTTAGTAAATTTGCAGATGATACCAAGATCGGTAGAGTAATTGAGTCGAATCAGGACGCTAGTATTCTCCAAGGTGAACTCAACAGATTATATGACTGGGCGGATAAATGGCAGATGGAGTTCAATGTAGGGAAGTGCAGTATTCTGAGTGTAGGTAGGAACAACCCCTCACATAACTATTGCTTAAATGACACTCTCATAAGTAGGTCTGGGTGTGAGAGGGATTTAGGGGTCTTAGTGAGCTCTGATCCCCGTCCAAGGGCACAATGCATTCAAGCTAGAAATCGAGCTAATAGGTACTGGGATTTATTTCAAGGAGCGTAAGCAACAGAAGCCCCGAAGTCTTTCTCAAACTATATTTAGCATTAGTTAGACCTCATCTTGACTATGCGGTTCAGTTCTGGTCACCCTACTATAGAATGGATATCAAAATGTTAGAATCGGTGCAGAGGAGGATGACTAAGATGATTCAGGGGTTGAGAAACTTGCCATACGAGGAAAGACTCAAACAGTTAAACTTGCATTCTCTAGAAAGGCGAAGGGTGCGTGGAGACATGATCGAGGTTTATAAATGGATGAAGGGCTTTAATAAGGGAGACATTCATAAGGTTTTGTTGGTAAGAGAACCGGGTAGGACACGAAGTAACGGGTTTAAACTGGATAAATTCAGATTCAACAGGGACATAGGCAAAAATTGGCTTACTAACAGGGTGGTGGATGAGTGGAATAGGCTTAGCAGTCATGTGGTGAGTGCCAATACAATTGTCACATTTAAAAATAGACTAGATAAATTCATGGACAGCGATATTAGGTGGGGTTAGATACACGGGAGCTTAGGGTCAAAGGAGCTGCCTCGTACAGGCCTACCGGCCTCTTGCAGACTCCTGCGTTCTTATGTTCTTATGTTCTTAACATACGAGACTGAGCTTGGGAAAAAAATATTGTGTTTCTTTGAGTCGTGTGAGAAGGGGAGACGCGTGCTTTTAGTACGTTAAAAGGAACAGTTAGCATTAGCAACAAAAAGGTAGTACTATTTAAATGATGGATTACATACAGTTGATTATGCAATATGTCTGTCTGTGATGATGCAAAATGCCCTTCTCTTCGCCTCTCAACAATGCTGTATTTAAAAACAAACGGTAATCCAAATGCCAATAACATGCTTCATCCTTTCGACAGAGACTTACACATTTAAGGGTGAAGGAGACAGACCATTAAACCAAAATATATAAAGTTGAAACTAAATTGTTGTGCCTATTCAAATTAATTCCTGACAGCCAATATCCTTGAGGCCCAGACGGCAGACGGACCAATCAAACCATATCCTTCCTCACCTCCTTCTCTTCCTCCTCCTCCTCCTCCTCCTCCTCCTCCTCTTCCTATTCCTCATCATTGCCATCGTCCTTGTCCTTTTGTTCCTCCTCCTCGCCTCCTCCAATTCTCTCACTCTTGCTTCTTCTTCCTATTCCTCCTCTTCGTTCTTCTTTTCTTCCTCTTCCTCGCCTCCACCTCATCTCCCATTTCTCGTCCTATTTCCTTTCCTCTCCCTCCTCTTCCTGATTCCTCCTCCTCCTCTTTACCCTGGTCCTCTTTCTCTACCTCGCTCTTCTCATTCTACTCCTCCGCCTCTCATCCCCATTCATCTATCACCACCATCTCATCCTCCTCTTTCATCACCTCCCTTCTTTCTCCTCCTCCTTTATCTCTTCAATTTTGTCCATCACCTCCCACGCCTCCTTCGTCTTCTCCTCCTCCTCCTCCTCCTCCTCCTCCTCCTTGTCACTGCCAGCCAACCGCCCCATCGCGTAGGAGGGTTCAAAGAAGAGTCCAATCATCATGTCCTTGTGCCTCTACGTCCTTCTAACGCCCCCATCCTTGCCCCCCCCCCTCACCCCTCTTCCTGCCCGCCCGCCTCGCCCCCTTGTCTGATCACCTGCTGCCTCTGGGTGATAATAAGCAGAGGCAAACAGCAGGGGCAGGGTTCAACAATCACCTCGTCAGTACTCCAGTTGATGGTTTTAATCTCGGGCAAAAATTGGTTCCTTATTGAAAGAAGACTCGCGTGTGTGTGTGTGTGTGTGTGTGTGTGTGTGTGTGTGTGTGTGTGTGTGTGTGTGTGTGTGTGTGTGTGTGTTTTTTTGAAGAAGTGAAGGAGGGAGAAGAATGTTGGTGGGTTGGTCAGACATTCAAGCAATTACAAGGATACATGTGGAGAAGATAGGAGGGTTTGAGGAGAGAAAAGAGAAGGGAAAAGAGAAGAATTGAAAAGAGAATGAACGTGGGGTAGGGACAGGAGACGAGAGGAGAAGAGAAAAACACAGCGGAAAAAAAAACGATAAAAACAACAAAAATATGTAGAGCCAAAAAAAAAAAAAAAAAGACACTTCTACCTCTTAAAAACAACTCTTAAATCAAAGTAATTTAAACAAACAAAAAAAAAAAAGAAATCACTCACTCATTCCCAGCTAGGTAAACACACACACACACACACACACACACACACACACACACACACACACACACACACACACACACACACACACACACACACACAGTCTTGCTCGAGCACCCCCATCGACCAGTCAGTCAGTCAGACAGTCAGTCAGTCCTTGGTGCCAGGCTAATCGTCTCATCAATTCCATCCAACCGGTTACTCAGCTAAATCATGCCGTGTTTACAAGCAATGGAGGAGGAGGAGGAGGAGGAGGAGGAGGAGGAGGAGAGATACAAGCAGGGGGCGGATTCTGAAACGAAGTTACGGCGTCGTATCTGCTAAAGGCGCCGCAAGTCCGGCCGTAGCGTTTCCGCTGGTATACTCAAAACACCGTCGCGGCCATTTTGAGGAGAGTTACGGCGCCGCAGGTTAAGGCGGGTGTGGGCCGCCCTAAGTGAGTTACGGCCTCCTCTCCCTGCACATCTTCGCTGCTACAAGTGGAACATACAGCCTTCATACAGGTATGAAATGCATATAAACGATGTTTACGTAGTTATACTACTTATACAACTGTAAGAAGTGAATGAACTACCAGTAAGATGTTTAGTAATACAGTAACTAGGAAGTTTGGTGAAAACTTGTGAGAGGGCCTCCCGCTGCCTCTTGCAATGATACATTTTTATTATGTGGAGTTGCAAAGAACTAGTAAGTAGATAGGTATGTTGCCATGTTCCTATGCACTCATACTTTATGGACAGCATCACAATTGAAGACGGAGTAAATATATATGCATTCAGTTTACGCGCACGACACCATTTTCCTCATATTTGCCTTCCTAAATCCTACAGACTTGGGGATGCACCCCCCATCCTTCGCAACGCAGTATCTTGCACGCGTGGGTGAGCAGGGACATCACTGTGTTGCAAGTGTTGTATATATACCATAGTGCTGATAAATGTTAAAGGTATCTTTTCACAAAAATGGTGTTATAGCTTGCATATAGAATATAGCATAGTCTGAATGTCTGAGGTTATGAACAAAGGTAGGTTAGGTTTGTGTCAGTGCTATTAGCATTAGTAGTTCCTCTTCCGAAAAGTTCGGCCTCCTTTTCTTCGTAGGGGGCAAGGTAGGGGGTGAGGAGAGAGGCTCCAGTGTCGTGAGAGGGTGGGCACCGCAGAACGCCCACACTACAGCTAATTGTGTTTACATCCCGCGATTGGTCGACGCTTCCTGTTGCTGACTAGAACTTGCCCTGATTGGCCACTGAGACGCGGCCGCCTTGCAGCAGCGCGCGCCCTAAGTCCCCTTACAGCGGCCTTAAAAAGTTTTGAGTATGGGAAAGGAATGCAGAGATACGGCGCCGTAGCGCAGCCGTAACCAACAGCGCCTTGGTGAAGTTAGGGCACACAGGCCTTAACTTGCCCTTCTCAGAATCCGTCCCCAGTTATCCTCCCTATTTAACCCATTTCCCCTCTCTCTCTCTCTCTCTCTCTCTCTCTCTCTCTCTCTCTCTCTCTCTCTCTCTCTCTCTCTCTCTCTCTCTCTCTCTCTCTCTCTCTCTCTCTCTCTCTCTCTCTCTCTCTCTCTCTCTCTCTCTCTCTCTCTCTCTCTCTCTCTCTCTCTCTCTCTCTCTCTCTCTCTCTCTCTCTCTCTCTCTCTCTCTCTCTCTCTCTCTCTCTCTCTCGTTTCCACCACCATTTCCATTTCCCGCGCGCCTCTCTCTCTTTCCCTACCTCTCCATCGATCCATTCCGATATACACACTTTTATATATTAGGTGTCTCCTGCCCTGCCGAGGAGGCCAGGATTAGCGCCTCCACGCGTGCAGGATTCGGCCCAAAATAATGTGAATTGGGTAATGTTTGTGCGCTCACCGTGGCCCAATTTTTCTTTTTTTCTGCGTTCGTCCTCTGATGGAGATTGGATTGAAGTGGCTTGCTTTTATTCCCCCCATTGAATCAGGAAAACTACGCGTGTACCGGTGTGGAAACTACCTGTATGTCTGTTTGTATGTATGTGTGTGTGTGTCCTACCTGTCTGCCTGCGCTTACTCAGGTCTCATTAAACAGCTTCACAGGTAAGGCTCGTGTACAGCATCCCAACAGCCACCACCAATATGATCTAGCCTTCCCCAGCATCATTCTATACTGCATGAGATGAAAAAAAGGTGGATGTGACTTTCCTGTTTGTTGATTTTTCTTGTATAATTATTTGTATTTATATTTTTCTTGTATATTTGTTGTCGTAACCAGACTGCAGTTATTAGTATTGACATTGTAGCAAGTATGAAGTTAAGGTATTTCAGTTTCGGTCTTTAATGACGTACCTGTGTTCTAAGTCTCGTACGGTGATTAGTGAGCCCTCAGGTGTGTTTATTTGTAGCTATGTGAGATGTCCATTATCATCTTTGCTTATTTCTACCTGTTTTCCGCGGGTTTTCCTTCTCTTGTATATTTGCGTGTCTCTCTGAATGATATTTGTTTGATTATGTGCCTCATGCTAAACACTTAGGTCGTATTATAAAACATTTCGTTGCCCAAGAACACGTATTTGACCAGGCTTTCGTAGGAGTTGTGGGCATTTCTAGTAGTAGTTTTATGACCCTGGTGATAGTTTAACCCTTCTTCCGTACCATGACCCTGAAGAAACACTCATAAGAACCTGACTGACCCCTTCTTAGACTTTTAGAAATAGCTGATGTGAGGATCGAAAGTGAATACCGATCTTAATGCCTTTTATCAACACACTCATATATCATCCTTCTCTCCTTCCTTCCTCCCCTCTTTTCCCTCTCCTCTCATCACACAAAAAACATAACCTCACTCACAACCCTTCTTTTGTCACCTCCCTTATCTCCGCACCCTCCCTTCCTCCCTCCCCTCTCTCCTCCCTCCTCTCATCACACAGAATAACATAACCTCACTTGCAACCCTTCCCCTCCCCTTGTCACCTCCCTTATCTCAGCACCCTTCCTTCCTTCCTCCCCTCTTTCCTCCTTCTCCTCTCACCACACATAATAACATAACCTCCTCACAACCCTTCCCTCTCCTTCTCACCTCACTCATCTTTGCCCTCCACTTCCTCTCTCCTTTTCCCCCAGTCCCCCCACCACATACGATAACCTCACTTGTAACTATCCTTCGCCCCTTCTCACCTCCCTCCTCTCTTTCCCTTTCTTTTCCTGTCCCCTCTCCATGTAGGATAACCTCGCTCGTAACATAACCATTCCCTCTCCCTTTCTCACCTCCCTCATCTCCGCACCCTCCCTTTCCTCCTCTCGTTTTCCTCAATCCCCTCTCCACGAAGGATAACCTCGCTCGTATCGTAACCATTCCCTCTCCTTTCTCACCCCACTCGACTTATCTTCCTTTCACTCCCATATCCTTACTGCTCGCTTGCCCTCTAATCATCACCATCCCCTTCCACCTCACCACACATCTTCCCATAATCCCACTATCACCTCTTCCTCATTTCCTTCATATTCTGACATTTTCCACTTAACCTTTCTATCTCCCCCGTCTTCTTCCCTCACACACTCCCCACCACAGTTTCTACTCGCCCCTCTCACCATCTCATACATCCCTTCCATGCTCTCCTCCTCCTCCTCCTCCTCTTGTTCTACCTATATGTCTCGTTGCAACTACGGTATCTAACTCCTCCCCCATTTTTGGTCTTATTAGATTGTGACAAAGGCGTGAGTCATCCATATATATTACCACTAAGTTTTGGTTTTAATCTATCTGTTTTTTGCTTATGTGATTGTGGGGTTGGTTATGGATCTTACGTTATCAATTAAAGTGATTGATCAGATAGAAAGAAAGAAGTATTTGTTTGTTAGAAGGTTAAATGTCGAGAGAGAGAGAGAGAGAGAGAGAGAGAGAGAGAGAGAGAGAGAGAGACAAATTAAGCCTATGTGTTTGTGTGGGCGGTCTGTGTGTGTGTGTGTGTGTGTGTGTGTGTGTGTGTGTGTGTGTGTGTGTGTGTGTGTGTGTGTGTGTGTGTGTGTGTGTGTGTGTGTGTGTGTGTGTGTGTGTGTGTGTGTGTGTGTGTGATATCATTCATAAGCCGCTTCTCGAACATATAAATAAAATACGAGAGAATAAATGTAGGTTGATTTTTTTGTAATCTTGTTATAGTTCCGCTTTTTTAATACTGTCCGTTAAAACACACGGCTTTAGGAACGGTGAAAGGGGAAAAAGTAAGTAAAATGAAAAGGCTGAGAAATTAATCCAGTTTTGTTTCTCTTCACACTGACCACCTCATCAACGTTAAAAGCGGAAGAATATAAGGAAAAAAAAAGACAGACTGATATGAATCCAACTCCTTATACTTCACCTCTTGCACCCTATATTTATAAGGTTTGTCTACTGTTAAGAGTAATTGAAAAATGATGTGCAAAGGCAATAGATTTATAGAGGGAAGAATAACTAGTGGATAAAAATAATATAAAGGAAGTGAACAGTAGATGCAAAATAAATAAGCAGATGAATATAGAGTGATCGTAAAAAGTGGATAGAAAATATTGTTGATTAAAGTATTATTATGAGAGAATATTTTAATTAACGATTAGAAAAGAAATTATATATATAGCGCAATACAGTTGACAGAATGACGAGATAAAAGATAAATTAATTCGTAAAGGAAACGGTTTGAATTTTAATGAAGTAGGGAGGAAAAATATAAGGTTGATTAATCAGAGAAATGGAAGGGAAGCAGATGAATAAAAGAATAGAGAATCGTAAAGAGAAAAAGGAAATTAGGTCAATAAAATATGCAAGTTGAAGGAAATGGATAAGGAAACAGAAACAAGAGAATAAAGATAGAAATGAAGAAGGGGTAGAGAAATAAGTTTAGCTGCGGTTAAGAAAAAAAATGGAAAAAAGGTGAAATTAGATCACAGAAGAGAAGGAGGAAGACAAGGAGGAATGGAGGACGAAGAAGAGGTGGAGGAGGAGGAGGAGGAGGAGGAGGAGGAGGAGGAATGGAAATGCGTGTGTTGTGTAGTAAAGGATAAAAAAAAACTTTGCTGAAGGGTCTTGGATGACGTCAAACTAGCCCCCTCCCTCACCTCCCCTTTCTCTCTCCCCCTCCCCTCTTCCCTCCTCTCTCTCTCCCCTAGTCTCCGTTCTCCCCTTCCCCTACTCCGTCGACCCCTAACTCGTCTCAACCCTGCCTAATCCATCCCAACTCTTTCCTAATCCCTTCCCCTGCACCCCTTCCCCCTCCGTCCCCTCTCTGTCCTCCCTCCACCCCAAGGCTTCTCCCTGACCCATATTGTCTCTACTCAAACTCTCCCAAACTCCTTCTCTCCTTCGTCCTGAGTCCTTCCTCCTCCTTCCGTCCACCATCCCACTGCTCCCTCTATCATCGTCCTCCTTTCTTCCTCTTCCAGTCCTCTCAAGGTGATCTGCGGTAATATATTTTACTCTAGTATTGCCTGTTTTAAATGCGTTGAATGTGTTAATTTTTCATAACCAGTTTTCTCTTCTGCGTCCCAGTGAATGTTTTTTTTGCTACGGTAATGGAAGAAAGAAAAGAAAAGAAATACCGTCAATATCCTGAGCTTGCAGAGAAAATATGAGCTGCATAAAAGAAATTCGACTTCATGTTTATATTTGGCTTGGCACTTGTTAATAAAATGCCAAATAATAGTGCTGAGATTAAATTACACGATCGAATGAAAATTAATACACTAAATTAGGTGACTTGGACTACGTTTCCCATCCTTCATTAGCAGGCTTGGATGGCAGGCCTTTCTAACACCAGCAGCAACGACGGGTAACTTGTCTCTCCATACTATTTTTGTTTATTGTTTATGGTTGATCAGGTTAATTATAAGGTGCGTTACTCTGGTCATTGTTAATATATAGGTTAATTAGATGACCCCCACCTCTGATAATATAAGTAATGGCGGGTAACTTCTCTCCATTGTTTTTTTTTTTTCCCTTTATTAGTTATGGTTCAACAAGTGCACCAGAAAGCTATTTACTCACCCTAAAAGGAGCAACAAATAGATAAATGAGTATAGTAATTTCGTCACTCTTGTCAGTATAGAAAGGCCAGTTAATGGCCTAGTATACTCTTTAATGCGTCCTTGTTTGAATTATCTTGCGTCGTCTTTGTCTGTCTGTTTAATTATTGCTTTCCTGCTTTCGTATTGTTGTTCTCTTTTGGGCAGGACTCGCTTCTTGTGTTTCGTTATGTGCTATTTTGCTTTTCTTCCTTTCTCCCGTCTCGCTGGCTTTGTATCATCAGGCGGGGTTTTGCTATTCCCTCAAGGTTTATACTCAGCAGGAGCGTCTGTCTGTATGTCTGTCTGTCTGTAAAGGAGGCAGCTCAAGGGCAAAAATAAATAAAGCAAAAAAGCCCACTAACCACAGCTCCTAGACAAAAATAGAAATGAATGTCTGTCTGTCTGTCTATCCGTCTGTTTGTCTGTTGTTTCCTTCTTGCATCATCTGAAAGATATATTATGTGTGTGTCTGCGTCTGAGAAAGGGCAAAGTAAGGCTCAGTAAGGCTCAGTAAGACCAAACAAATGAATCGGCTTTGTGTTTACGAAAGGCATTTGTTATTTTATTTCTATTTTAGGCCAAATTAGTGTGAGTGGAAGGAAGATCTTCTTACCTCCGGGGCATTGGTCGGCAGCATTCACGTAATACACCCTTTTTTAGACGAGGGAGAAGAGAGATTGAGGAGAACGGAGAGAAGAAATAGAGAAAGACGAGAGAGTAGAGAAGAAAGGTGGGCGGGAAGAGATGGATGAGAGAGGAGTGAAGAGAAATGGATGAGAAAGGAAAGCTGAGAGATGGAGATAAAGGAGAAAAGAGAGAGAAGAGAGACCGATGTGAGATGAAAGAAGAGATGTAGAAAAGAGAGGAGAGAGATGAAGGTGAGGAGACAGCCCCCCATGAACCAGGTACACGTCATATCTCTCTTTTTATCTATTTTTTCCTGTGAGCAAATATGAAGAGAAGATATATAAACATTTTTCCAACTGGCCGTGCTGATTCATTACCCGGGAATTATTTGCAACGGCGAAAATATATGCGGCGCCATGAAACTTATTATTATTATTATTAGCAAACGTATTATCCTGGAAAACGAAAACAAAACAAATGCGACGATTGAGCGTGTGCAAATTTTGGGGGATATTTTTTTATTTTTTATTAATATAACAGATGGAGGTGGACATTCATATGCTTTGGATGAATGTTCCTTTTCTTCATAACTTTCTTTTCTCCTGTGCTTTCTCATGGTGATAAGATAAAACCCTCGGTAATATGAGACAGGCAAAAATACGGCAATAAAAAATAAATGAAAAAGTCCCGCCAATATCCTGTTCGTGCAAAGAAAATGGGAGCTGTCTTACATATAAATGCCAACCGTAGGGCGAAGTAGGTCTCGGTGCTCCCTTATGGAAAGTTTAATAGTTGCATTGAGAGAGACGCTAGAGTAGAGAAGAAAGGTGGATGAGAAGAGATGGATGAGAGACGATCGAAGAGAAATGGATGAGAGAGGAGAGAAGAGATGGATGAGAGAGAGAAGAAGAGATGGATGAGAGAGAAGAAGAGATGGATGAGAGAGAGGAAGATAAATGGATGAGCGAGGAGAAGAGAAATGGATGAGGAAGGAAATAGCAGAGAGATGGGAAGAAAGTACACGATCAAAGATAAAATAAATTCACTAAACAAACTTCCTTCTACTAAAGACTTCCTGGCCACGTCTTTCTTCATTCACAAACAGGGTCATTAATAACCAAAGAAACAATCAAAGACATATTTTTCTGCTCCATTTGATGATTAAGAGCAATTATTTTAAGTGACGCATCTTCACCTAAGTAATTAATCACTTTCGCATTTACCTGACAAGACCACTCAATTAATAACGAGAGAAATTACTAAGTGCGTTCCAGCTAGTAAGTTTTCTTTGTCATTCTGTTATTGATGAGGACGTGGCTGAGTGGTTAGCGTGCCGTCGCCAAGACTAGGCAGGCAGACACACACACACACACACACACACACACACACACACACACACACACACACACACAGACCCCACCCCACCCCATCCTATGCCTGCCTCAAAGAACCCCATCCACCACCACCACGCCCCCATCCCTCCCCATCACCACCACCCTCACACAAAGAAGAAGAATGAGGTAAGGACAACAGCAGTAACAAAAAGCAAGGACACGCTCATCAAAAGAGCCTCGAAAAAGAATCACACAGAATAATACTCTGAATGAAATCCTGTATAACCAATGGCAAGTAATTAAAGGAGGCCGCCCTGAAAACAGCATCTCTCTCTCTCTCTCTCTCTCTCTCTCTCTCTCTCTCTCTCTCTCTCTCTCTCTCTCTCTCTCTCTCTCTCTCTCTCTCTCTCTCTCTCTCTCTCTCTCTCTCTCTCTCTCTCTCTCTCTCTCTCTCTCTCTCTCTCTCTCTCTCTCTCTCTCTCTCTCTCTCTCTCTCTCTCTCTCTCTCTCTCTCTCTCTCTCTCTCTCTCTCTCTCTCTCTCTCTCTCTCTCTCTCTCTCTCTCTCTCTCTCTCTCTCTCTCTCTCTCTCTCTCTCTCTCTCTCTCTCTCTCTCTCTCTCTCTCTCTCTCTCTCTCTCTCTCTCTCTCTCTCTCTCTCTCTCTCTCTCTCTCTCTCTCTCTCTCTCTCTCTCTCTCTCTCTCTCTCTCTCTCTCTCTCTCTCTCTCTCTCTCTCTCTCTCTCTCTCTCTCTCTCTCTCTCTCTCTCTCTCTCCATTCAGGGACAGCAAATCAATAGGAGGCAAATAACAAAGATTACTTGATTAGCGGACCGATGCAGGAGAACAGAGGAAGGAGAGGAGCAGGCAAACAGGGAGGCAGGCAGAGAGAGAGACAGATGAATAGGAAGGCAGGTAGATGGGTAGATATATTGGTAGGTAGGTGAGGTGATTGTGGTGGTACTAGTGGTGGTGGTGGTAGTGGTGGTGATGTTAGTGATGGTGATATGGAAAAGTATATTGAGAGAGAGATGGGTATTCTATGAGTGACAAATTTATTACGCACTCACAGGCAAACACAGGCGCAGTTGAAACAGACTGCCAAGCGGAAAAAAACCATATAACATTCGTGTGTATAGAAATAGAATAAAAAAAAGCAACTGATTGATCTGTATGCTTAAGTTCCGAGTATTAATGACTTTTTACAAATAGCTACCGTGCCCGTCATATAGATCCATGCGTACATACATACATACATACATACATACAATACGACCAATCGCAAACAAACAAAAATACAAATAAAATATTGCGAGGAAACGTCCGCTGCGTGTGTTTGTGTGTTTTTTTTTTTGTGTGTGTGTGTCCTTGACTCTTGCAATTAGCTTAACGTAATAAAACTCATAAACTTGCTAAACTTGGCCGACTTTTTAGCCTTGAAGTTAGTAATGACGGCGGTAGTGTTTGCTGGGATCACGTCAGCGAGTATTATAAGATATTTGGTGATTCTCATATGCATTCTCGTTTATTTTCAAGATTTTTTCCTTCTTATCATTAATATTACCTTTTTGATACTTTCTACTACTATTACAATTACTACTTCTTCTTTTGTTATGACTCTTTTCACACTAGTTCATATAGGGTCAGTGTTTGGGGTCGTGGGTTAGTGTTGAAGATTGGATCCCCTTTCCTGGCGTTAAGCGGAGACACTGGGGCTCGAACCTCCTTTCCTGATATTTTCTACTACTATTGCAATTACGTATTCTTCTTTTGTTATGACTCTTTTCACTCTAGTTCATATAGGGTCAGTGTTTGGGGTCGTGGGATAGTTCGGTATTCTCAGACTCCTCCACTTCCCACATCAACTATTTCCAGAGGCAGAAAAGGAGATCAATCGGGTTCTCATGGGTGTTGTTTCACGTTCATGGTAGAGAAGAAGCGTCAAACCGGTCAGACTACCACCAGGGTCATTAAACTACCCAATTGAAATGCCCCAAAATGCCTAAGAAAGCCTTGTTAACCCAGTGACTCCGGATTTCCTACAAGAAGACCTCACCAAGCTACAGGAATGGAGCAAAAAGTGGCTGCTATAATTCAATGAAGAAAAATGTAAAGGCATGCATCTTGGGAGGGGAAATTCAGCATACCAATACCACATGGAAAACACTCCACTATCTACCACAGACCCAGAGAAAGGCCTGGGACTGAATTTACCAGGCTACCAGTGAAGGGGAAATACGTGACAATCGCAGCGGACGGGTTAAGAATACGACCCTTAGTGTTAAAGATCGGATCCCCTTCGTGGCGTTACGCGGAGAATCTGGGGCTCGAACCTCCTCTCCTTGGCTCTTAACACCTTAATCGACTAGTCCACAGCCCTCCCCACTCTTCAACCACTACTACAACTAAAAATAAAAATAATTGACTGTATTAACTTTACAATAAGAGGATTTAAGCTCAGTAACAGGAAGATAGTGTAAGTATCGCTCACCTATCCTCAGTAATTGGAAATGTTGGCGAATAAAAGTGATAGATGTAGCCTTGATTTGTGGCAGGAACGGAATAGAAGCAATCATGGTCTTCTCTGCGGGCACCAGCAAAGAGAAATGCCCGGATGCAGGCTTTATTTTTTTTTACAGCAAAGGAGACAGCACAAGGGCACAGAAAAAGGAAACAACAGTAAAAAAAGCCCGCTACTCGCTCGTTGGCATTTAAATATAAAGTAAGGCACCCTTCCCCACCCTTCTACACACGCATAACTTCATTTTTTAACAGAATTCAATAATTGTTTTGGCTATATATATATATATTTTATCACCAATCTATTTATCTTTCCACTCCTCTACTCACCCGTTATCACTTCGTATTTTTTCCACAATTTCTATTAGTTCATATTTATTTTACAGTCTATATATGCTATTCGTTTAAGGTATCTTCATTCTCATCCTTCTTGCCCCTTTTTGTAATTCATCTTTTTATATTCACCCAAATATTGCTTCTTTTTTTAAGCTATTTTTCACTCTCAACCTGTCTTTCTCTACCTCTTTTATTCTCATCCTTCTTGCCCCTTTTTGTAATTCATCTTTGACTCACCCTAATTTTGCTTCTTTTTTAAGCTTTTGTTAAATCTCCACCTATCTTTCTCCACCTCTTTTTTTAATATATTTCATCTTTCTCATATACCCTGCGTGCGTTCCTTTTTCAGCTTTCAACTCTTCATTTTTCCCTTTCCGCCTTTTTATACTTCATCCTTTTCCCATCCGCTTTTATCCTGCTCCTTTTTTTTAAACTTCATTCCATTCGTCACATCCTCTCGGACTTTTTCTTGTAGTTCATCCTTTTTTTTTCTTTTCTTCCTTAACAGTGCATCCTTTTTTTTCAGCCATCAAGAACTCTCCTTTTACATTTTTTACCATTTTTGGAACTTAATCTTTCTCATCCAACCTAATTTTAATCTTTCTCATCCAACCTAATTTTAGTCTTTCTAATATAACCTAATTTTAATCTTTCTCATCCAACCTAAGTTTGCTTCTTCTCTCAGCTATCAAATATTCTTCACCTGTCTTTCTCTGCCTATTTTTGTTGCTAATATTTTCTCCTCCACTCTTACCTGTGTTTTCTTCCCTTTTCACCACTCATCAATTCTCCACTTATCTTTTCTGCCTCCTTTTCCTAACTGTATACACAAAGTCCGACACATATTGGTCCGGAACGCGCTAACTCGCTCACCTCACACTGCCTACGATCATGCAATTGACTTACATAGTGAACATTAATCTATGCGATCTCATAACGTTTCAATTGGCATCACTTACACGCTTTCCCATATCCGTTCATCGGCCTTTCTTTTTCCACATGTAGCAGCGAATGACTATCGATGTATTTTTTGTGTGAAGCCCAAAAACATGCATAATAAACAAATACCATTAACCGTGAATTAAATGAATGGAGAATAATGCGTGGGATGAATTGTCGAAATAAATGGATGACAATTTGTGGTGATTAATATTTTTTTGTGTGTGGTGGTGGGCAACAAAAGAGTGTTTTAGGCAATTACAATTAGTGGCATATTTTTAGCGCCGAGTGGCGAAATGCAGCGCGATTGAGGGAGGCGGTAACGAGCAAATATAAAGGTTGATGGGTTGATGAATACGTGCATGCGACCCTGAAAGTAAAATGTAAAGTGTAAAAATGTCACGAAAATAAATTAACAGCTGGATTTTTTTTTTACAACAATGTAGTGATGTGATTGGAAGCGGCGATGGGTAAATAAATGGGTTGATGAGTAGATGAATGCATGGAAACGAAACTGAATGATGGGAAAATGTCAAGAAAAGGGAGATAATAAGAAGATAGATTTTCTTACAGCAATGCAACGGTAATGAGTGAAGCGTTGATGAGTAAATAAATAGGTTGATGGATTGATGAGTTCGTGCATGCGACCTTGAAAGTAAAATGTAAAGTGTGAAAATGTCAAGAAAAGAAATTAACAGCTGGATTTGTTTTTACAGCAATGTGGTGATGTGATTGGAAGCGGCGATGGGTAAATAAATAGGTTGATGAGTAGATGAATGCATGGAAACGAAGCTGAATGATGGGAAAATGTCAAGAAAAGAGAGATAATAGGTAAATAGATAGATATTTTTTACAGCAATGCAACGAAAATGTGGGAAGCAGCGATAAGTAAATAAATTGATTGACGGGTAGATGATTGCGTAGAAACTGACCCTGAAAGTAAAAAGAAAATTGTAAAAGTGTAACGAAGAAAAGACAATAGGTTAATAGATTTTCTTTACAGCAATGGAACGGGGCTGAGGGAAGCAGCGAAATGTGGGTATATTGGTTGACGATTGGATTAATGCATGGATACGTGGATGATTGATTGTTTAAATGTCACGGAGAGAAGATAACAAATAGATAGACTAATTTACAGCAATGGAAGCAGTTCAAGGGCAACAACAAAAAAAAAAAAATAGGAAACAAAAAAAAGATACCGTTAAGCACTGTTCCAGCCAATAGATGAATAGATAGATAGATAGATAAACAGGGATAGACAGACACAAACAGAGAGAGAAACACAAACACACACAAGAAAGGAAGGGATTCACAATTTACCTATATTGTTTAAAGGGTAGGATATATATTATTTGAAGATGATATTAATTGCGAAGATATTATGGGTACGAAGCTTGATCTATTGGGACGAAACAATCCTCTTCAGACAGCAACCCCCTTCCTCCACTCCCCCCCCCCCCCAGTCTCATAATCAAAACAACTCTGCCAAAAGACAACTCCTCCTTCCCCCTTCCTTCCCCCCCCCAAAAAAAAAAAAAAAAAACTTCAAGCATTCACACATAAACACTCATCAAAAGTGCTTAATTGGATGTAAAGTTTGTCCCAAAAGAATTGCGCTGCAGCATCCAATTCTTAAGTTATAATGGTTTGTGTGTGTGTGTGTGTGTGTGTGTGTGTGTGTGTGTGTGTGTGTGTGTGTGTGTGTGTGTGTGTGTGTGTGTGTGCAGTTATGGAAGGGTTAGAGGGCTTGAGGATAAGAGGAAGAGAGGAAGAGAAAGGCCTAACATACATTAAAGGGGAAGGAAGGGAAGGGAGGGAAAGAGAAGGTAAATGGAATGGAAAGGAAAGGAAGAGAAATGGATGGTAAGGGAAGGTGAGGTAAAGAGAAGGTAATTGGAATGGAAGGGAAGGGAAGAGAAATGGAAGGGAAGGGAAGAGAAGGGAATGGAAGGGAAGGGGAGGGAAAGAGAAGGTAAATGGAAAGGAAGGGAAGGGAAGAGAAATGGAAGGGAAGGGAAGGAAAGGGAAGGTGAGGGAAAGAGAAGGGAAATGGAAAGGAAAGGAAGGGAAGAGACATGGAAGGAAGGGAAAGGAAGGAAGGAAGGAAAGAGAGGATAAATGGAAAGTAAGGGAATAGAAGAGAAATGGAAGTGAAGGGAATGGAAAGGAATGGGAGGAAGGGACGGGGAGGGAAAGAGAATGGCAATGTAAAGGACGCCCAGGGAAGATAAATGAATGGGAAGGGAAAGGAAAGGAAGGGAAGGGAAGGGAAGGGAAGGAAAGGGAAGGGAAGGGACTGGAAGGAGAGGGAAATGGAAGGGAAAGGAAAGGGAGGGGAGGAGAGGGGAGGGGAGGGGAAGGGAAGGGAAAATGCTTGGTGATCAGAATGAACGATTGGCTGATGTATGTATTGCCATCTTTTGTGAGACAGGCACTTTGTGTATGTGTGTGTGTGTGTGTGTGTGTGTGTGTGTGTGTGTGTGTGTGTGTGTGTGTGTGTGTGTGTGTGTGTGTGTGTGTGTGTGTGTGTGTGTGTGTGTGTGTGTGTGTGTGTGTGTGTGTTTTGAACGTGTATATTTTCGCTATCAAACAATGCTGGTTTTGAACGTGTATATTTTCGCTATCAAACAATGCTGGCTTTGAACGTGTATATTTTCGCTATCAAACAATGCTGGTTTTGAACGTGTATATTTTCGCTATCAAACAATGCTGGTTTTGAACGTGTATATTTTCGCTATCAAACAATGCTGGTTTTGAACGTGTATATTTTCGCTATCAAACAATGCTGGTTTTGAACGTGTATATTTTCGCTATCAGACAATGCTGGTCTCATATACTCTATCGTTTCATCTGTTTGTATGTCAGTTTGTCTCTTTTTGTTCGTCTGTTTGACTTTAATCTCTTTGCACCTGTTTCATGTCATGTTTCTTTACCTTTCACGTTGTCACACTTTTTAATTATTCCTTTTTATTTTGCTTTTACTCTTTCTACTTCAATGTTTTTTTTATCCATCACACACACACTCTCCTTCCATCTTATACTCCTTTTGTTTTCTCTTCAAAGTCTCTCTCTCTCTCTCTCTCTCTCTCTCTCTCTCTCTCTCTCTCTCTCTCTCTCTCTCTCTCTCTCTCTCTCTCTCTCTCTCTCTCTCTCTCTCTCTCTCTCTCTCTCTTTTTTTATTTTTTTATTTTATTTACACAGACACTTGGTTACATCAGGGCCTAGTACCTATAACATTACATTATATGGCGGCACTAGTTTGTAGGCTAAAGGGAACATAGTTGGTATCCCCTATCTTAAAGCCTAACCTGTTCACAAATTGTTCAGCCACTGGTTCACAAACAGTTTATATTGTTGCCGGTGTGTGAACTGCTGAGGCAGCTGACCGGACGCAAGGAGACGGTTCCATATATGCACGTAAGTGTTTATAAACTGCCTCTGGTAGTGAGTCGTCCGGCATCGCTGCACCACCAGAGCCGTGGGTGCCGCCTCCGCTGACCGGGTGTTGGCTGTCACCTCCCGCTCCGGCTGGCGCAGCGTCCTCAGGTGCTCCACTCCCTCCTGCTGTATTTTGTACAGAGTGGTGAGGCCGGCCACGTCTCGCCGGTGTTGGAGGGTCTGCAGGGTCGGTAGGTGCTCCACGCCCTCTCCTGGAGCTTGTCGAGGAGCGCGAGATGGGTACTGGCAGCTCCCCCCCACGTTAGGCACGAATACTCAAGGGAGGATCGGATTTGAGCCTTGTATAAGACCTCGCGCCCTCGACTGTCCATCAGCCAGGAGATTTTGCGTAGGGACGTCAGCTTCCGTGAGGCTGCCCTTGCCAGCTGCTGGATGTGCGTGCGGAAGGTCAGCCTGGAGTCATATGTGAGGCCCAGCACCTCCACTTCCTCACGTGGCGTCAGCTTGAGTCCCTCAAATTCAAGCTGGAGATCCACAGGTGTCCTGGACACTACCAGCAGCTGAGTTTTTGCTGGGGCAAACTTAACTTGCCACTTACTCCCCCAATCTGCAATTCGCCGGAGTGTGGCTCTTAGTTGGCGTGCTGCCTGGGCCTCTCCTCCTGGCTCTATTTTGTGAGTCAAAGTGATGTCATCGGCGAACGCTTTGGCACTAGGAACAAGATGGAGGAGGTCATTTATGTATATGTTCCATAGAAGTGGCCCGATGACGCTGCCTTGTGGCACGCCGGCGTGGATCCGTTGTGTGGATGACTTGTGCCCATTCAGTACAACTTGAATTTGTCGTTCCTCTAAGTAATTTTCCATCTGTCAGTGAAGCTTTGCCTCCCATCCGGCTGCTCTCTTTTTTTCTAATAGGTCGGTGTGCACCACTCAGTCAAATGCGCCCTCAATGTCTAGTGCCAGAGCAGCAGTGGCTCTTCCTTGGTCCAGCTGTGAACTCCATTCGTTGGATAGTAGTAGGTGGAGATCGGCTGCTGACCGGTTTTTCCTGAAGCCGAACTGCCTGGCACTCAACAGATAGTGCCTATCCAGGTGTCTAGTGATCCGCTCAGCCACTATTCCTCCAACACTTTTGCCACTGCTGATAGGAGGGACACCGGCCTGTAGTTCCTCACGTCCGCTCGGTCGTTCTTCTTGTGCACAGGAACAACATGGCTAGTCTTCCACTTCTGCGGCCAGGTGGAGGTATGAAGGCATTGGTAGAACATCGTGGAGAGGGGAAGAGCCAGTTCCTTGGCACACTGACGCAGGAGGCGGGGGCTGATATTGTCCGGGCCAACAGCCTTATCTGCGTCTAAGGCCTTCAGTGCCCGATACACCTCCACCTCCGTTGTTGAGAGGCTTGTCAACTTTTCTTTTGTAACTGAAGGGAGAGTCGGTGGCTCTTTTTCTGGGTGAGGGACGGTCATTTTGGCAGCAAAAGTCTTGGCAAACAACTCTACTTTTTCTTTATTGTTCAGTGCCATGGTGCCATCCTCTCTTCTCAAGGTCGGAACTGTGCCTTCTTGCACCTCACCTTGATGTTCCTTAACCAGGTGCCACCACTGCTTGCTCCCTACCTGGCCTCCTTTTAGTTTGTTTTTTGTGGCAGTCACCCATTGGTCCTTAGCCCAGGCCTGGGCGTCTTGCATTTGGGCTGCTGCTTCCTGTGCCTCCTCTTGTTGAAGGCAGTTGGGTTACGCTTATACGTTAGCCAAGCGCGGTGTTTGGCGTCTGATGCTGCACGACACCTCGGCCCGAACCACGGCTGGTCGGACGGCTTGGATCTGTGCTCGCGGTGTGGCACCCACCGGTGTTGCTCCTTGAGGACAGCTTCAGTGAACTGGTGCACCTGCTGCTCCACGCTGCCACTCAGAACCGCGTCCCAGTCCAGCTGTTGCAGGGCTGCGCAGCCTCCCCAGTCAGTTGCCCCCAGCGCCACAGAGTCCTTGTGGTGCTCTCCTCCCAGTGACGCTTGAATGCCACCTTGGCGAGAACAGCCACATGATCTGAGGTACCCACATAGCCCAGCAGGTGGCATTACACAGTGTTTGGAGGGAGGTCAGTGACGACAGGATCCAGCGAGGATCCGGAGCTGTGTGGGGAAGTTAACATAGTTGTCCAAGTCGTACACTGCAAGTAAGTTGTCGAACTCCTTTGTGCTGTGCGCTGATTTAGGTCCCTACTATAATAATGTTGTCACACGTATTTACAGTCATAATATTATCAATGTTATTTAATAAAAAGTTGAACACAGCTGGACCTTGTGCCGGAGGTCTGTAGCACCCACAACACAAAATGCCCGCGCCATTATTGTTTATTATTTTGAACAAGATTATTTCTAAGTTTTCAGGAATGTCATACTCTATAAGTTGTACACTCAGTGACTCCTTGTGGCACAACGCAACACCGCCTCCTTGTGATGATCGATCTTTCTGTACCACTTAGAGTAGCCTTTAATTCTAGCATAGTTTTCAGGCACTGTGTCATTTAGAAAAGTTTCACTCAGAAATACTACATCGGCATTATTTTTATCACATACTGATGTGTGAGCTCACCAATGTTAGTATGGAATCCTTAAATTGGCAGATACTAGTCTTATTTCACTCTTACGCTGCCTGTGCGCCACTGAACTGTTCGTAGTAGGCATTTTGCTGGCCTAGAAACACAGGGGAGTGAGGAAAGTTGTTTTGTTGCAGCTGAAGAGGCACGTGCTGGGTCTGGGGGTTTGTCTGGGGAAGAGGATGGTGTTGGGTCTGGGGATAGGATTGGGGCGTGGGTACGGGTAGGATTGGGGTTGTGATAGATGAAGGGCTGAGGTGGGAGGTGGCGGAGGAAGTTGAGGGGGGGCTGTATCTGGTAGGAAGGCTTGAGTGGAAGTAGTGAATGGGAGTGGAAGGTGAGAGGGTTCTGGGGGCTTTGATTCACTTGAGGGTGTTGCCAGCCGCCTCGCAGAGCTGCCAGAGTCTCCTGGTTGCTTTGCCTTACGGCTGTTAAGAGAGCTTCCTGCCTCTCCTCTTCCCTTCTCACGCGGCAGGTTTGGGCCGTGTGATAGGGCCCCTGACAGTGACTACAGACCAAGTTACGTGGGCACTGTAGGCGCGTGTGTCCTTTGCGCCTGCACTTGGGGCACCTAGTCTCTTCTCGCGGGCCCTCTACCTGTTGAGAGTTTGCGTCTCCCCTCTGTCTGTTGCTAGTGGGGGGAGAGGAAGTGCCTCGTCCTGCAGCGGTGGTCTGTATCTTTCGGCGCTGAGTAGGCTGGCGACCGTTTCTCTCTCTC
The DNA here is from genome assembly GCF_024679095.1 of Eriocheir sinensis. NCBI lineage: Eukaryota > Metazoa > Arthropoda > Malacostraca > Decapoda > Varunidae > Eriocheir > Eriocheir sinensis. The sequence goes on from NW_026111899.1 coordinate 184,520, forward strand.
TCTCTCTCTCTCTCTCTCTCTCTCTCTCTCTCTCTCTCTCTCTCTCTCTCTCTCTCTCTCTCTCTCTCTCTCTCTCTCTCTCTCTCTCTCTCTCTCTCTCTCTCTCTCTCTCTCTCTCGATCTCTCTCTCTCTCTCTCTCTCTCTCTCTCTCTCTCTCTCTCTCTCTCTCTCTCTCTCTCTCTCTCTCTCTCTCTCTCTCTCTCTCTCTCTCTCAGCTCTATTGGCCGTGGGTTTCGTAAAAGCTTATCCACAGATGTCACCCTCACCAGTTGGAGGAGGAGGAAGAGGAGGAAGAGGAGAAGGAAAGAGGAGGAGGAGGAGGGCAGTGGAAGAGGAGTAGAGAAGGCTGAGGAAGAAAATTAGAACGAGGACGAGAGAAAGGAAAAAAAAGAGAGTTGTTATTATTGAAAGAAGAGCAAGAACAGGAGTAGGAAAGGAAGGAAGGAAGGGGATGGGAACAAAACTATTACAAGATGTGAAAGAGGAAAATTAGATAGTGATGACCCGGAGGAAAGGGGTGGAAGGGGTGGCGGGGAATGGATGGGCGCGCGTGTGTTAGATAATTAATGTTGGCGTTGATGGTTAAGGGACGCAGCGGAGGGGCAATGGAGGAAATTAAACCGACGGTATAGAGGAAGAAAGTAGAGGAATAAGTAGAGGACGAGGACGACGAGGAGGAGGAGGAGGAAGGTCGTTCAAAATATAGGAATAGTTGAAAGTGGGTGACAGGGAGCCGCAGATTTTGGCAAGTGGTGGAATGCAATGAAAGCCGCCTTGCTACACTCAGGCTCATAGAAAAATTGAGTCTTTGTCTTTATTTTGAGAGGGAAGTAGGATGATGTTATATGTTTGATTAGCTTGTTATCTTCATGGGTTGTTGGGGGTTATGAACTATAGAATGTTTGAGAGAAAAGAAGATGAAGCAAATTGGATAAGTGAGAGATGAACAGGAAGAATGTAAATAAGTGACAAGATGTATGATTCAGTGTCCATGTAAAAATGAAAAAACAAAAGAGGTGTATGAAGAAAAGGATGAGGGAGTAGTGAGTATTTATCAAAAGAGGAGAGTGATAATGATGTGCAACTTTGTCTGAGGGGGCGATGTGAGTATGGAGGAAGTGGAAGAATGGAGCAGCTTAAGAAGGTAGGAGAGAAAAAAACAATGAAGTCAGGAAAAGGGAGTGATTGAAAGAAGCAGAGGAAAGAGATGAGTTATATGAGAGGAAAGGTGAAGGTCATATAAACTGAACACGGAGGCAGAGAGAAGAAAAGGTTAACGAGAGAAGGGAGCGAGAGGATAAAAATAGAGAATATATGTATAGAACGGGAATAAGGAAACATGGAAAACTGATAAACAAGGAAAGTAAAGAAAAGAAAACACAGGAAAGACAACGAGGGAGTAAATAGGAGAAAGGTAAAGAAGTGGCAATATGCTGAAAGTGGGTAATGGATGGGCACAGATGAAGGAATGAAGCAATAGAAAAGGAAAAATAAGGGGTAGAGAAACAAAAATATAAAGTGTGGAGTGAAGGATGAAAACTGGGAAGGATAAATGGAGAATGAAGAACAGTAATAAGGTGAATAAATTATGAAGTAAACAATGAAAACAAAGGAGAGAAGGATGAAAATAGAAGGAAGAAGAGGAGGAAAAGAGAGACGCGGTGAAGGTGGAGGAGGAGGAAGGACGAAAAGGAAGAGAAACACTCCAGGGAAACAGACAAGAGCTCAGAGAGAGAGAGAGAGAGAGAGAGAGAGAGAGAGAGAGCACAGCCAGGCCATCCAGAGCAGAACTCGCCATCAGCAATATTAGGGCATTTCACTGTTATGTCTTGGCAGGCAACATAACATCTTGCATAATATTTCTTTCTCTGGATATTACCTTCCTCTCTGACGCCATTACCCTGGATATTGCTACTACTACTACTACTACTACTACTACTACTACTACTACCATTATGGACGTATTTCTATTCCTTGCTTACAGACTTCCATTATTATTCTCTCAGTGGTGGTATTACTACGCTCACTGGTGCTATTATCCTATTATTTAACACACACACACACACACACACACACACACACACACACACACACACACACACACACACACACACACACACATCTCTAGGGCTTTCAGGATGGTGTGATTGGACTGGCATTGATTTTGAGAGTCAGAGGAGGAGGAGGACGAGCTATGAAAGGCATTGTGAAGGGAAGGGAGCGTCAGGGAAGGGCTGGAGGCTGAAGGGCGGAACAGAATTAACCGTGACCTTGCAAGATGTTGGGAAGCCACGCTATATGTTGCCTCTACTACTACTACTACTACTACTACTACTACTATGACTACTGTTATCTTTGCCATCATCACTCGTCATTGTTTCCCCTCCTACACCTTCCTCTTATACCACACTCATATAATATTCTTTCTTCTACTTTTATTTTCATTTTTATTTTCATTCTTTACGATCTCACTTCTTACTTTTGCCTTCACCGTCGCCTCCACGTCTTCATCTCGCCACAGTCTTACCTGCAAATTAAAAGTACAGAATTAAAACATGAAATAAATCGTGCATAATATTCAGCAATGGATAAAATGTTAAAACGTAATGTGAAAGTTGTATTTTGTTTATAGTATAGTTTATAGTTTATTTTATAGTAGTTTATGAGCCAGATTCACAGTTCGACACGATTGGTTGGTTAGTAAGGACCCAAACCAATGCTAACGACTTCGAAAATTACTTGTATGGTGAATTTAGTGTTCTTGTGTAAGTTAAGGAATTCGATGAAGGAACCCGATCAATCTTTGTATAGTTCTTGGTGCTGCGTCGAAAGCCTTGTCACAGTATGGGTTGTTAAGGAAGGTAGCATAGCTTGGCTGGGGAAGTTACGAAGATACTGTATTGGATTAATTTGGAGTTAGTTGTATGTGTTGATAAAGGAAGGATTGACGGGGAGTTTATTTACTTACTGTTGAGGAAGAAAAAATATAAAGAGTTGAAGGGAAAAATATGCTTTGACAAATTGATTAATTTTGCATCAGCAGGATCCTTTTTTTTTTTTTTTTTTTTTTGTATACTCCGTCCATGGTGATGATGATGATGATGATGATCCATGTGACTTGTTCACAGCGCGTGACGAGCCGCCAATAATTTATGTCCAATTCATGCATATTTAATGAGTGCTTATTAGGCCTCTGATATTTAATTATGTAGAAAAATAATTAATGTGTATTTGTGTGTGTTTGAATACTTACACACACACACACACACACACACACACACACACACACACACACACACACACACTAATGAATGCAACATGTAAGATGATTTGGACGGAAATATATTTCTTGTTTCTATCCCGAGATTGACTTGTAGATATTTAATCCTCTTTTCTCTGTTTAATTAATGTGTTTTCTGTTTAATACCTTTGTTTTTACTTGTAATTATTTAGCATTATTAGCGTGTATTATAAGGGTAGCATTAGTAGTAGTGGTAGTAGTGTAGTAGTAGTAGTAGTAGTAGTAGTAGTAATAGTAGCAGTGAATATCGTCTATGTAATTAAAAATATGTCTTGTTTCAATGTTCGTCTCTTTTTATTCAGGTAAGGAAGCTTTCAAGAGAGCAGCAAAATGGATTCACGGACCATTTCTATGTGAAAAGGAAGGCGTTTGAAGGTATGTTTATGCGTTGAATATATTGGTTGATTTTAATGTGTAGATTTGTGTTGATATTTTTGTTTGTATATGTGTTTTAGCGACCACTTCTGAACTCCGGTAACGTGAATTTGTGATAGATATATTGATATAGTCGAGCAGAAAGAGCACTGCCGTTGTCTTTGCGTTGTCTGTGTCAGTAGCTGTGAATATGTGGTAATGTGTGTTGCCAGGCGGTTGTCGCTACTCATCAACGCGGGAGACTGTTAATGGCTCTGATACAACTCGTGAATGCGTCAGATGCCACTCTCCTCTTACTTAATCGAGGTAACTGTGGCCTTGCTATTGCTACCAGTGTTGTGTGATCTTTGTCTTTCTGTTTTACCAATTTGTCTTCAAGTATATAGGAACGATGATTGATTTTTGAGAGAGAGAGGCATTATTGTTACCATAAAAAAATATATTAGCTTTGTTTGTTCCGCTCGTAGAAGTAAATTGTCGCATATATGAACCGAAATTGATAACTCTTCAGCATATATGTTTACTATTTTCGTAAAGGATTCAAGTTTGAGGCGTTTATTTCATTCTTCCTTTTTATTTAGTCTGTCATCCTTCTCCTCTCATACAATAAAATAAATGGATAATAGTAATAACCGAGTAACCTTGAAAATTAAGCAAAACCGACACCATTATACACAAGGGGACTATCTATCTATAAGGGAAAGGGCTAAAAGGAGTATGCTATAGCGGTCTGTTTTTTATAGCGGGCTTTTTTTTCATTGTTTCCTTTTTTGTGTGTGCCCTTGTGCTTTCTCCTTTTCTGTAAAAAAATGAATAAGTAAGTAAATAAGTATGTCATGTACACTCACTTATAAACCAACCTCTTCATTAATCTCCTTATCTCTCTTTCTCCCCTCTCTCATTTTCATTATTAGGTTTACGTAATCCATTCAGGAGTGACCCAAAGAATAAAATAACATTACCCCCCGTCTCTCAACTCCCCCCCCCTCTTCCCCCCTCCTCCTCCCCCCTCCCCCCCTCACACCCTTCTCGAAACAGCCATTTGCATAATCTCAAAAAATATATTCCATATCATATGCAAATGTTCCTTCTTTCGGGATTTATAATGAAGGAGCATCCCAACCACTCTTCCTCCTCCTGCTCCTCTTCTTCCTCCTTTTCCCTCTTGGTGTGTACGTCTCCTCTTCCTCCTCCCCCTCCTCCTCCTCCTCCTCCTCCTCCTCCTCCCTGCTCGGCGTTGCTTTTCCCTTCCTCATCCTCTTCATTTTCTCTCTTTTTTATCATGATTGTCTTTATTATTTCTTTATTATTTATTTATTTTTCTTTCTGACATATTTTTCTCTTTCATTCTCCTCTTTCATATCTTCTTTTCTTTTCTTTTCTTTCTCCGCCTCCGCCTCCTCCTCCTCCTCCTCCTCCTCCTCCTCCTCCTCCTCCTCCTCCTTGCCTGGCGTTCCTCTTTACTGCCTCACACACTTCATTTTCTCTCATACTTTTAATGTTTTTTTTTACTATTGTTGTGTTTATTATCCTCCTCATTTTCCACCTAACGTAGTTTTTCTTCTGTTTCATTTTCCTCTTTCTTTTGTCTTAGTTTCGTTTCTTTATTGTTATGTTTTACCTTGTCCTCCTCCTCGTCCTCCTCCTCCTCCTCCTCCTCCTCCTCCTGCTACCCCCTTTTGCTTTTTTCTATATCTGTCTTTCATTCTCTGTGTATTTATCTTTTTAATAACCTTCCTACATTTGCTAACTATCTCTTTACATCACTTTTCAATTTTTCTCTTCTTTATATTTATGTGCTTTTTTATATATTTTCCTTCTATTTTTCTTCGCTGCCGTCTTTTTTTCTCTTTCTCTCCTCTTTTTCCTTCTTATTTAATGGCCGATGTTTTTTTTATATCGTCTTTTCCTTCTTATTTTACTATCAATTTTGTTTTTGTTTTCCTTTTGTTGTTTTTTCCCTTTTGATATTTTTTCCTCCGAGTTTTTGCTCTCATATTTCCATTCCTCTCTCTGCCCCGCATCTCCACTCACTCCATTCTCATCCATTTCCTCCCTTCTCCTTTGCACCCCATCCATCATCTTCATCCTTCTACACCTCCTCCTCGCCTTAACCTCTTTCACCACTTTCAGAACCTCCTTTCCTATTCCTCCTCCTCCTCCTCCTCCTCCTCCTCCCTCGCGCCACGAGTTTGAGCTATTTCCTTACCCTCCTCTCATCTTTTTATTCTTGCTCCCTTCTTCTTCCTCCTCTTCTTCCTCCACGCTAGGGTTCTCAGGCATTTCCTCACCCCTCTTTCATCCTTCTATTTTTGTTCCCTTCCTCTTACTCCTCTTTCTTCAGCTATTTCCTCTCTGGCCTTGTCCTCTTTCGCTCTATCCTTTTCCTCCTCCTTCGACTCTTCTTCCTTTTCCTCTTCTTTCCATTTCGTCCCATCACCTTTCTAATCTTGCTCCCTCCCTCCTTCTTTTCCTCCTTCCTAGCCATTTCCTTGCCCCTTCCTCCTTCTCCTATTCTTCCTTCTTCTCTTCTTCCTCCTTCACGCCACGGGCCTCAGTTATTTCCTCACACCTCCTTCACCCTCCTCTTCTTATCCTCCTCCTCCTCCTCCTCTCCTTCCTCCTCGTCTTCCTTCTCCTGATCCTTTTCATTCCCACATTTCCGTCGAGTGGTCTGGCTGGCTGGCATGACGTGGAGGAATGCCGTCATCAGCTCTCGAGTGGCTGGGCTGCTGAGAGTGATTAGAGAATTATCCGTGATGAATAAAATGGTTTAGCCGAAGGGACGGTGCCTTGTGGGAACCCTCTCCTTCCCTCGCCCTTCCTTCTCCTTGCGATGTTAATGGAATTGTATTAAACGCGGGTCGTCCTGTCTCCCAGTGAAGGTTCTTTATTTAGCTGTCAAGTCTTCACGGGCGATGGAGATGTAATGGAGATAGGTGCGTCCTCGTTTGGCAGCTGAGAAGTGCTTTTAATTCGTTCAAGTTTAATGGTTTGCTGATAACGTCTGCCCTGATGTGGAGATAAATGCGTCGATGGCTGACTTGAGAGATAGATAGATAGATGAATAGATAGATAGGTAGATAGAGAGACGGAATGTTTTGCAGTACCCATCAGATAAATTGGATCCTTTTTTTTTTTTTTTTTCCTCTCATGATGCTCCCTAATGATACTACTACTAATAATAACTAACTGACTGACTGGCTGACTGGTACTACTACTACTACTACTACTACTGCTACTATTACTACAACCACCATCACCACTACCACCACCACCACCACCACCACCACCACCACCACTAAAGCCATCACCACCACCACCACCACCAAAGCCACCACCACCACCACCACCACACCATCACCACCACAACTAAAGCCATCACCACCACCACCACCACCACCACCACCACCACCACCACACCATCACCACCACCACTAAAGCCATCACCACCACCACCACCAAAGCCACCACCACCACCACCACCACACCATCACCACCACCACTAAAGCCATCACCACCACCACCACCACCAAAGCCACCACCACCACCACCAAAGCCACCACCACCACCACCACCACACCATCACCACCACAACTAAAGCCATCACCACCACCACCACCACCAAAGCATGGACTTCTAGAATAGATGGACAGGAAACTCCCAAAAATGGGAAAATTTATTGGGGGCTGATGCGCTTTTTTTGATGTTGTGATAAAACCGTAAGAGATAATTTCAAAATTCCTTTTGGATATTGGGGAGCAACTATTTCTGCTGACAGCTGGACCAAATAAATGTTGAAATCGCATAAGAGGAGTCCACACGGGCTCTTGGCCCCCAAAAAACTCCATTTTCCAAAAATCGGTCTTTTTATTCCTGAGCTCAAAATAATCAAAAGTATATGATGTTGGTGTCTAATTATATGTTTTTTGGGTCAACAAGTTCAATAAAATTGGTTTCAAACGTCTCAAACTTCAAATATATATATAAAAATACCAAAATTCAATATTTATTTGAAAGTCGCTGCATATTTATTGTATTTAATGTTTATGGAGCCAACAAATGGAATAGAACACATTTCAGAGGTGAAAAAGTTCACCTTCTTGTCCAAATACATAAAAAATCCAAATATCCGTTAATGTTATTCATATTATGGTTCAAAATTAGTAAGAAAGCAACATCTTGGCATTTATTTTCATAATTCGGAGGTTGACAAATTCAATATATACAATCCCTATCTACTATAAATATCAAATTTTGAGTACAAACACAGCAAAATTCAGTCTAATCTAGAAGTCCTTATTAATGATTCGTGAAATAATAATTTTAATTGTAAATGTTTCATATCATAAAATTAAATATTAGAAACCGTATCAAAATAACTTTTTATTTATACTATTTTATTTTTTCAGGGTCGTGACTCGTGATACAAAGAAGCAACAATGCCTAAGAAGTGTATTACCCATTTTGATGGTAAACCCTGCACTGGCAACTATGACAGCAGTAATGAAAAAGTGTCAGTCTTCAGGTTTCCAAAGGATCCACAAGAAAGAGCCTTGTGGGTAAATGCTCTGCCCAGCAAGGTCAATGTAAGGGACGAAAGTGTACTGTGTGAAAAACATTGGCCAAAGGATTTTCAGCGCAAAAAAATGTCAGGGCCATTAGGATATAGACCACATGATCCCCCATCTGTTTTTGGAACTACCCCTTCTTCATGTTTTGTGCTAACATCTCCCAGTCGTCTAAGGGATGTAGATAATCGTACTGTATCAGGTGAATCCAGGAGAAAACAACAGAAGATTGAGTCTGAAAATCTGACACTATTATGAGTTGGGATGATCTTAAGAAGTATTCTCAAACAGTAAATCTTGTGAGTGACATGTCAGAAGATAATGTAATAAAGCTTTATCATATTCAGAGCATTCCACCAATCATAACATTCTCAATATTCATAAATAGGGACATGAAAGTGAGAGCTTTCAAAGGCAATACATCTGTATCGCTCCGTGATGTTATTACTGGGTTTGATTGGAGGCTAAGTAAGTATTCAGAAATTGACAAAGTGATTGAGAAAGTCTCATCTTTTCCTATAGACATTCACAATGAACTTACACAATTATCTGAAACTCTAACTGAGCTGTGTAATGATTCAGATGACATTGATGAACAAGTAAAGGAAAAGATTTTGTTTCTATTAGAGCAGGTGAAAATGTGTTGTGTTGGTTCTAAAGGTAGGCGTTACAGTGGTCAGCTTATTCAAAGTGCAGTTGAGCTTATGCTTCGTAGTAGAAATTGCTATAGATCATTATTAAACTTCTTATCCTTACCTAATATAAAGACATTAAAATCATACTTTGGAAAACTTGGAAGCCCTGAAAGTATTGAGGTCTGTAAAGAGGTTATTTCTAGCGTGTTTGCAAAACTGGATGGGCTTGAGATATTGCTTCATTACTGCTGACGAAATTCATGTGAAGCCTTCAGTGCAATTTCAAAAGATCAAATAATTGGATTTGCTGTAGATTGTGAAGAACAAAAGGTTGCAAAAACAGTTCTAGCTATAATGATAAATCCATCAATGGGGGTGCCCGCTTTTGTTGCTCGTCTCCTACCTATTAAGAGCTTAAAACATGAATTCCTGAAAAAAACAAATTGATATTGTTATGGAGATTGTATTTGAAGTTGGTGGATTGTTTTCCTCATAATGACAGATAATCATTCCGTGAATCAAAAATGTTCAAAGTATACCACCAAAACAATGCTAGTGCAGCCATCTATTCAGTTGTACACCCACATGATAATCCATACTTTAAAGAACTTTTCATTCTATGATATGACTCACTGCTTGAAAAACATTCAGAACAACTGGGTCACAGAAAAACACAAACGCTACAGTTTATTGATGCAGAAACACAAGCCTCCCACTTTGCAAAATTTTCTGATATCATCCAAATTTTAATGAGGAAAATGAATCCTGCTTGAAAGAAACCAAACTGTCATATGCAGCACTGTATCCTAACAATTTTGAAAAACAAAAAGTGAAACTAGCTTGTGATCTATTTAATGAAAAAACCGTGGCAGCTTTAGAAAAGAGAGGTTTGATCAGTACATCACTTTTGTAAAGATGGTGACAAGAGCATGGAACATGTTAAACATCAAATCTCTAACAAAGGATATAGAACAAACGATCCTGACAGAAAACCCTACAGTGACAAAGGTGACAACAGACTTGAATATATAGAAAGGTTGCAGTCTCATTCAAACTAATGGACAGTTCCATCAAGGCGTTCGGAAACATGGGCTTACCAGTGAAACCAGTAATGCGCTCCATCAAACTATGACTGGATTAGTTTCCCTTATCAAATGCCTAATAGATGTTGGCTTCAAATATGTTCTCAGTGGAAAAATACAAAGTGATCGATTGGAGGGTGAATTTGGAGTCTACCGCCAGACCAGTGGGGGAAATTTCCACATCTCCACGTATCAAGTGTATAATGGATTGAAGCTACAGAGAATCAAGCTCTTCAATCAACTAGACCTTTCAGACAAACTTCAAAGCTCAGGGATCAGCGAGTGTTGCAAGGGCGTGGCGCACAGTGAAGATGATCAGGAAATTATTGATTCATGTTTTCAAATATCAACAACACTTACAGAAATAGAAAAGTCTGCTCTGTACTACATATCTGGCTATGTTGCTTTCAAAGAGGGATGCTGCTTAGACTCTACTCCTGTTATTACTAATGCCAATTCAGAATTTCTAGATAGGGTGTCTCATGGTGCTCTTGGACATCCCCTGGTGAATTATTTGATCTCTCCCAGTATTTGTATGCCTTTTTCAAAACAAGAGAGAAAAAATGTTGCCCTCAAGTCTTCCTAGATGCATATAAAGTGATTTATGAGTTCTCAGCTTTAGATATTCAGAATAAAGATAGTAAGCTTAGAAGATTCAACAATTGCTTTATCAAAGCATTTGCAAAAGACATCAATGACAAATTAAAACATGCTGACCCAAAGTGTATAAAGCAAGGGCGGATAAGTGGACGCAGAACTGTTCCAATCTAAAGCTGACACACAAGGGAAATGTTGATGTTACATTTGCTTAAACTATTTAGACTGAATTTTGCTTATTAGACTGGATTAGACTGAATTTTGCTGTGTTTGTACTCAAAATTTGATATTTATAGTAGATAGGGATTGTATATATTGAATTTGTCAACCTCCGAATTATGAAAATAAATGCCAAGATGTTGCTTTCTTACTAATTTTGAACCATAATATGAATAACATTAACGGATATTTGGATTTTTTATGTATTTGGACAAGAAGGTGAACTTTTTCACCTCTGAAATGTGTTCTATTCCGTTTGTTGGCTCCATAAACATTAAATACAATAAATATGCAGCGACTTTCAAATAAATATTGAATTTTGGTATTTTTATATATATATTTGAAGTTTGAGACGTTTGAAACCAATTTTATTGAACTTGTTGACCCAAAAAACATATAATTAGACACCAACATCATATACTTTTGATTATTTTGAGCTCAGGAATAAAAAGACCGATTTTTGGAAAATGGAGTTTTTTGGGGGCCAAGAGCCCGTGTGGACTCCTCTTATGCGATTTCAACATTTCTTTGGTCCAGCTGTCAGCAGAAATAGTTGCTCCCCAATATCCAAAAGGAATTTTGAAATTATCTCTTACGGTTTTATCACAACATCAAAAAAAGCGCATCAGCCCCCAATAATTTTTCCCATTTTTGGGAGTTTCCTGTCCATCTATTCTAGAAGTCCATGACCAAAGCCACCACCACCACCACCACCACACCATCACCACCACCACTAAAGCCATCACCACCACCACCAAAGCCACCACCACCACCACCACACCACCATCCACCACTAAAGCCATCACCACCACCACCACATCCACCACCACCACCACCACCACCACACCATCACCACCACCACTAAAGCCATCACCACCACCACCACCACCACCAAAGCCACCACCACCACCACCACACCATCACCACCACCACTAAAGCCATCACCACCACCACCACCACCACCAAAGCCACCACCACCACCACCACCACACCATCACCACCACCACTAAAGCCATCACCACCACCACCACCACCACCAAAGCCACCACCACCACCAACACCACCACACCATCACCACAACCACTAAAGCCATCACCACCACCACCACCACCACCAAAGCCATCACCACCACTAGCGGAATATTTCGGCCGCTCGCTTTTTTTTATTTATTTTTATTTATTTTACGTTACTTTGTTATACTTTTTTTTTATGGCCGCCATCAACAAACTCACGCACAGTTTTGTTTCCCATTAATTATTTCCGCCTTTCGATTCCGTTTTTTTTTTCCTTTTGTTGTTTTTCCTTTTTGATATTTTTTCCTCCGAGTTCAATGGCCGCGAGCGTTGTGGGTTTTTGCTCCCATATTTTCTTTCTTTTTTTCTTGTTATTAATTGATTCACGTATTTTTCAGTCAGTAATTTATGCGCGCCGGACCAGTATGAAAAAAAAATATTTGCCCGCATACCAAAGATGATCACGTGTTTTTTTCTGCTGTTTTTTTTTTTCTGGTCGGCAACTTCGGTGTTTACAAGTGTTTGAATGCGTGTTTGTCCGTTTGTCTTTTATGTTCTTGTTTATTTAAGTGTGTGTTTTTGTTTTTGATTGTTTTTATGTTTGTGTGTCTGTGCTTGTTTCTCTCGTTATTAATACTGTCTGTTTCTGTATTTTTCCGCTCTTTACTCAATCTCTATTCCATTCAATTTTCTCTCCTTATTTTTCTTCCTCACTCCCTTTATTCACTCATCCTTCGTTCGTTCGTACATTCGTTCAATCCTTCCTTCTTATCCGCTTCTTACCGCTGATCCTCATTCATCCTTCCTCTCTTTTATCTCCCCTCCATCCCTCCATATCTTCCCTCCCTGTCTTTGTTTCTCTCCATCCCTATCATCATCCATCAGTCCATTCAAATCCATTCCTTTTTCTTCCTTTTATCCTTTCTTTCTCCCATCCCACGCATCATTTTCCATCCTTCTTTTCTTCCTATCTGCCTTCCTTCCTTCATTCCTTCCTACTCTCCTTCCTTCTTTCCTTCCTTCCTTCCTTTCTCCTCTCCCATCCCACGCATCATTTTCCATCCTTCTTCTCTTCCTATCTTCCTTCCTTCCTTTCTTCATTCCTACTCTCCTTCCTTCTTTCCCTCCTTCTTTCCCTCCTTCCTTCCTTCCTTCCTTCCTTTCTTCCTTCCTACTTTCCTTTCTTTTTTCCTTCCTTCCTTCCTTCCTTCCTTCCTTTCTTCCTTCCTACTTTCCTTCCTTCTTTCCTTCCTTCCTTCCTTTCTTCCTATCACCACATCCGACCCGCCATCTTTCCTTCTTCCTTTCTTCCTCCTCCTTCCTCTTATCATATCCTTCCATCCCACCATCTATCCTTCCTCCCTCCGTCATCATCTCGTCTCAGCATCCCTCCCTTGCAGCATCTCCTCCCACCTTCTCCTCCTCTCTCTTCCAGCATCTTTCTCATCTCCCGCCCTCCCTCGCAGCCTCCCTCCCGCCGGAACACCCAGCATCCGATACCCACTTTTGTGCGTCGATATACACACGTTAATAACACAAGAGGACGGACCGGGGAACAAAAACAGGGGGAGGATGAACCGAAAAGAAAATGTGTATATATATTCATCCCGAAACAATGGAGGATCGCGGACAAAGACTTCGGAAGACTCGGACACAATGATTGAGTGAGTGTCTAATTTTCTCTCTCTCTCTCTCTCTCTCTCTCTCTCTCTCTCTCTCTCTCTCTCTCTCTCTCTCTCTCTCTCTCTCTCTCTCTCTCTCTCTCTCTCTCTCTCTCTCTCTCTCTCTCTCTCTCTCTCTCTCTCTCTCTCTCTCTCTCTCTCTCTCTCTCTCTCTCTCTCTCTCTCTCTCTCTCTCTCTGTGCTTCAACAGCGGACCAGCCATCTCACATATTATGTTTGATAATTGGTCGGAGAAACGCGCCGGAATATTAAGAGGTCATTTGATGTCATTCGATGGTGTCCGTTACCGAATGTTAATGAAGAAGTAACTTAGGGGGGGAGAGGGAGGGAAAAAAGGGGGGGTATAGGAGGGGAGGAAGGGAGTGGTGGGGAGGGGAAGGGAAGGAAGGAGGCATGGGGAAGGGAGGGAAGGAGGTATGGGGAAGGGAAGGAAGTAGGAAGAAGAGGAAAAGAAGGGAGGGAAGCAGGGTTGAAAAAAACCCAGGTTTAAAAAAATATAAAAATTTCGTTTTGTTTTTGGGGGGGCTTTTTCGTTTTTATTTTTTTGTTTGTTTATTCTTCGTATTGATATGTAAATCTATTTAAATAATCAATTAAAAAGTAGCCAAGGGTAAAACAAAAGGTTTGAAGTGTTGTCTGAAGGATAGACACTTGTTTAGGTCCTGTTGATACAGGTTGTTAACTTGTACTGTACAGGAAATGAACGGGTGAGGCTTGACTACCGGTCACTCAGCACTCCTCAGTTCCTCAGTCTTTCCTTGTCGTGAGTGAGAGGATCACACTGTTTAATTGTTGTGCTTAGCGGGGCACCCTGGTGCGGTTAGTAGTTACCCTAATATATACTTAGTATAAATAATACTTATGAGTCAGAGAAAAGAAAAGTAGTGTTGTTTCCTGTGTGTGTGTGTGTTATCACTTTGACCAGAGGTTTTCGACCTGGGGTACGCGTACCCCAGGCGGTACGCCAAGGGTCTATCAGGGGTTTACGCTCCCACGGGTCGTTAGGGTTAGGGCCTGGCCGCCCACTGACTTGTACTGTACGCGTACTGGACAGGGAGAGAGGCGCGAGGTGTGGTCGGGCACGCACCACTCGACAGTCGTGAACGGAGAACTGGAGATTGGTGTTGCTGCTTTTTGGCAGGTTGGTCCTTTTGTGGCTACTGCCTCTACTGATACAGTAATGTCGGAATGCTGTGTCGATTTCAGCAACATTATTATCGCAAACTGTTTGGCATTGGCAAGTATAAGATTGAGCCCTGGCTTATTCTTAATGGAAAAGGTTAATGAAATAGAAAACACTATTTTTTCATGTGTACGAAGTGGTGTTGTGCAAAACGATTTTCTATAGCGGCGATGTATAGTTACGATGTAAGATGGCCTTAATTTCAGTGTGATTTGTGGTGTGACTGTGTGATATGGCTGGGTGTAATGTGGAGTATCCGAGTGTGGTTTGGCTTGTTTAAACGTCTCGTAGCGTGGTGGTTGTGTGATGATGTGTCAGGTGTATCAAAGCAAAAACTAGAACACAAGCAAATAAGATGAAGAAAAAAAAACCTGTTTGATGTTATTTATATTTTGGGGGGGAAGATCTTTATGGAATTTACTTTTATATTTAATGTACATATATGAACCTTATTTATCAATGTTTTTTTTTCCGGGGCCCCCCCCCCCGGGGGGGCGGACTTTTTGGGTGCTTTTTTTTTTTTAATGCCAACCCTGGAGGGAAGGAGATTTAGTGAAGGAAAGAAATAAGTTACGGGGAAGGAAGGGTTGGGTAGAGGGGGGGGAGGTGAGGTGTAGAGGTCAGTGTCGTCTACGTATTCGTCTTCGTTCTTTTATGCTGTGGTTTTCATTTTCTTCTCTCTTCCTTTTTTTTGTCATAGCGTGGCCCCCCCCTCTCTCTCTCTCTCTCTCTCTCTCTCTCTCTCTCTCTCTCTCTGTCTCTCTCTCTCTCTCTCTCTCTCTCTCTCTCTCTCTCTCTCTCTCTCTCTCTCTCTCTCTCTCTCTCTCTCTCGGTGTATGTACAAGACAGGTAGGTAGTTAGTTTTTTTGTAGGTACACTTTACTTTGTCAGGAAGGGTATTAGAAGGTTGACAGGCGCGCCATTACTGCTTCTGCCATGGAGTAACAAGTTTTCTTAGAAGTATATAAAAAAAGGTATTTGAAACTGTCCTGCACGAAAACTATGGACATGCTTTTCTCGTTCAACGTAATTACAGTATCATTTTTTTCAACCTTAAGAACGAGTACTAATGTATTTTTCCTTTCCCTTCCTTCTTTTCTTTGTTCGTTTTTATTCTCGTAATCTTCACCTCTCATAACCTTTTCCTCCATACCACAACATTAGTCTACATTCCTCTGCCACCTCTAACACATTTTTCATTCCCTCAAGCTTATATTTTCCCCTCGTATTCATTCCCTCAAGCTAATATTTCCTCGTTGTAAAGGCACGGTCAGTCAGTCACTCCGCGTTCCTACCTCTCTCGATCTTGCCACATGTTACCTGCTTCCAATTACTGCTGATCATCCCTCATTCACCTGCCCACCACCACCACCACTGCCAACATGTTAACCTTTACCTATCTTTTACGTGGCCAATCAATAACTAGTCACTGTCATACATATTGTTCCTCTTTCCTCCTCAGTTTCCCTTTTCTCTCCCTCTTCCCTTCTATCCCCTCTTTCCTTCTATATCCTAACGTCGAAACAATTGCTATATTTTTGCCTATTCCCCTTGCTCTCGTTTTTTTCTCTTGCTCTTCCTTCGTCTTGTCCTCCTCCCCCTCGTCTTCTTCCTCCTCCTCCTCCTCGGTCCTTAGAGCCTCCGTATAATAGTATTTCAGTAAAAGGTTTCCCGGTTGTTTTATCTTGGTTTTAACGCATTAACACGACAAATGGAACACCTCCTTCGCCATTAGTAGTGACAATACCCCCCTCCTCCTCCTCCTCCTCCTCCTCCTCCTCCTCCTCCTCCTCCTCGCTGATAATTGGAGAAAGAAACACACCCAACATTTTTCAAGACGGGGTAGGCCTTTGTTTTTTTCGTGTGTGTTTGTGTGTGTGTATGTGTGTGGGGGGGAGGGGCCGACACCTTTTAAGGAGATAAAATAATAATGAAGAGGAAGTCCCCTTTTGTGTGTGTGTGTGTGTGTGTGTGTGTGTGTGTGTGTGTGTGTGAGAGAGAGAGAGAGAGAGAGAGAGATACTTAATTATAGCAATCTATCTGTGTACTGTTTCCATGTACTTTTTTTTTTCTTTTTCCTTTTTGACTTCACTGTTGCGTTGTGGAACCGAATTTTTTTTTTTCACTTTGCTTTTGTTCTGTTTGGTCTCCCTTCGTCACCACCACCACCACCACAACCACTCTCAACACCACCACCACCACTACCACCACCACCAACACCACCCCCACCACCACTACCACCACCACCAACACCACCACTTCCTCCCACAATAAAAAAAAATGTATGAATGGATCAGTACTTAACAATTTCCTGGAATTCTTATATCCTATCAACCGCGAGAGAGAGAGAGAGAGAGAGAGAGAGAGAGAGAGCTCGACAGGCTCAGAAGAGCTTTCTATCAGTACATCGACTTTAACTTTATAGAGAGAGAGAGAGAGAGAGAGAGAGAGAGAGAGAGAGAGAGAGAGAGAGAGAGAGAGAGAGAGAGAGAGAGAGAGAGAGGTCAGAGAGAGAGAGAGGTGAGGTCATTCAGATTGCCTTCCCGTCTCCGATATGCATTCCTCTCCCTCAATTACATTCCAGTTTTTCATTTCCTTCATCCTTTAATACATTTTTTTTTAATTTCCTCCATCCTTTTAATACACTGTCTCCCTCTACCGCGGGTTTTTGTATAACTATTGATTTCCGATCCATTGTTTTGGGCTCCTTTTCTCTCTCTCTGATTTGTTTGGATTCTGTTGCCCGGCTCAAAAGTGATGTTAGGTAATGGATTTTTTTACTGTTATTCTGTACTCGTTCTGTTCATTGCTTTGATGGTATGATTTTTTTTTATCCATTTTCAGCTCAATTACACTTCGCCGTAACACGATTTTTATTTCCATCATAGTGTGTTTTGTGCTATTCTTTAATTCATTTTACCCATATTGTATTAATTTTTCGACTCTTCTCTTTGCATTGTCATCAGACCTTCGCGAATAAACAGATAAGGTGACCAATTTTAACACCAAATAAGTCTTAGCCCGGTAGCAGCGACGGGCCAAATTTGTGGCTTTACCGTGTACCAGCAGCGAAGGGCCACATTTTTACCTCGATGTAACCCCCCAAAATAGATGATGCACAAACTGATCACAAATGCGTTGATATATATTATGAAATGGTTTGCGTGAGTGATGATTTTCTTCTCATTATTCTCGCGTAGAGGGAAGGGCCTTTAAGAAACATGATCCTCGCAGCTACCGGGTTAGGCGACGGGTTGCTTCACTCGTATTAAAGGAAAGTGACCCATATTCGTTACCTCTTTACTCATCGCCTTTCAATTCT